>NW_014543248.1:303445-305917 GCF_000741045.1 Vigna radiata var. radiata | reverse complement strand
GAGCAGATGACGAGGAAGTTACTTTGGAGAGAGCCCTGGAAGGAAACAGAGATGTTGCAGCTTAGTTCTTTAGGCCTTGTTATTTTGATCTCAATTTATTCTGAAGAACTTTATTGTGTTTTTAAAGTTTTAAATTCCTAGTGTTTTTACAAGAGGTCTATGATACTCCAAATCTAGATTCTTGTACTGTTTAAGGATGACGGTAAACACCTCCATTATTCTTTAACTGCTTTCAAATATTATGCATGATGACGTCTTCTTTATATATTTCTTTTCTATATAATTAGAACGTCATATTTATAGAGCACAAGACAAAACCAAGTTAACAAACACAGAAAATAGACCTAGAGCCCCTTCAAAAACCAGTGACAAACTAACAGGACTCAAAAGCCATTCTAGAAACACGCTTCAAATAACCAAAATCTCACATGAAACACTGAATCTCCCAATTGTTCCTCTGAAACACGCTTGTACAAACATTTCTTTCAGTTATCTTGAATTCTGTGATCGGCATATATTTATATTTCCATATCACTATATTTTTAAAATTGAATACATTATTTATATGTTTTATTGTGTTGTGTCTTTTTGATCTTTTTTATCATGAAACTGTTGCAGTTCTATTTTTATGTTCTTTTCTTTTCCGAAGAGCTCAATCTTACTTTTGTGGAATTTAACCTTAAGTTAACCTTACTTGTGCATACATTTTTCAGTGATGGATTTCAATAAAGCAAAAGATGGTAGGAATGTAAGTAAACTTGTTGTCTTGAAAATGTAGTTGTTGGTTTCAATAGTGTAGGTTAATTTTTGTATTTGTTGCAAATAATATGCAGCCTCGATGCCGATCGTGGTGTGATACGAAAGTCATTGTGGAAATTAATTCAAAACTCAGAGAAGTTGACCGGATTCGAATTGGACAAACGCCATTCAAGTGGTGTGTTAATATGGATAAGGCGATAGACTTATGCAGTCCATTGTTGTATGAAATGGTGAGTCGATGGATTGGGCGCAACGAATGCTTTACTGTGAAGCAAAGAATGGTTCCCTTTAAAGTTAGTGATGTGTGTATGGGTCTAGGTCTAGGAGTTGGGGGATTAGATGTTCATTTTGATGATAATGTTGTTGGTGTTGTCTGTGAACAATTTTCGTCAAACTCATTTAGTCCAAAAGACGTTGTTGATAGGATAAAATTCTTGTTACAAAATGATGACTCTGATGTGGATTGCGTATGTCATCTGTATATATTACTTTGCTTTATATATTTTTACTTTCCTAGGAAATCAAAGGCAGTTAGTAACATGCCTTTTACAGTTTTAGATGATATTGATAGTCTGAACCAATACGATTGGGCAAAAGCTATCCATACATATTTAATTAATAGTTTATCAAAGGAGGCAATGATGTTAAGACAGCGTGACATTAAGAACTATATTGGCATTAGTGGCAATACTGCAGTGTTACAGGTACGAATTCAATTATATTTTTCCTTTTATTTGAAAGAAATTGTAACATAATTGGACATCATTTTGATTTATTTCTGTTTTGAAGCTTTGGGTTGTTGAACGATTGGGCTTAATTGATGGTGAACATGAAATTGTGTTCCCAAGAATATTGAAGTGGCCTTCGGTTAAGTTAAGGTAAAAAAAAAATAGATGAAATTTTTAAGAAAAACAATGTAAGTTAGTTATATTTTTTGTTTTGTGAATATATATATATATATATGTGACTTTTTTACATTGTTTTGTTTGTTGTCATGATTGATTATTTATATTTGGATGTTGATAGATATGTTGGCAATGGTTGTTGCGCACGGAGGACCATGACAATCCAGTGATTTGTGCAACACTTAATTTGGATGAAGGGCCAGTACCAGAACATGGTGCAGATGACAGTGGTCTGAGTTGGGAAGAACTGATGCAGAAAGCAAAACACAACCAAAGCATATTGATTGAAATGAATAAGGAGCTAACTGATTTGGCTCATGTTGTTGCTGATGTCAGGAATAGAAGACAACAACATTCAGATTTTGGTGGAGCTGCTCAGGGTGAAGCATATGCTGGTGATGTTGGTGGTAAACCTGATGTTGGTGGTGAAGCTGATGTTGGTGCTCGAGCTGATGTTGGTGGTGAAACACATTTCGGGGAAGGTTGTTTGGATGAAGACGAAGCTGATGTGCAGGGTGTTGAGGACGTCCAGGACGTTCACGATGTTGAGGACGTTGAGGACTTTGAGGATGTTAACGATGTTGGACCTCCTCTTTTAGCCGTCGTTCCAACAGTGCACCCGCATCAGGATGTCCCTTTATTGCAAATCAATCCCAAACACTTGTACAACTTGGTTACTCCTTTTAGGGCTCCTTGGTGGTAATGTCTTTTAATAGTTGTTATAAATTAGTTTGAATTATTTGAGTTAGATGCTGAGACATGATTACATTTGCCATGTTTGTTGGTAGGGTTGTGTTTGAGATCTACG
>NW_014543248.1:285589-302700 GCF_000741045.1 Vigna radiata var. radiata | reverse complement strand
TGTTATTAAATGTCAAACAATGTACTTTAACTTATGAGTGATTATCTGTTGACCAAGTTTTGACATAATTGTTTGTTTTTAGTTGTTTGCCCCCATAATCCATGACGGGCATTGGTGGTGCTACGCCGTGAAGATTCCAACGATGGAAATGTTTGCACTGGACTCAGTTGGCCATAATAGGAAAGAGCATAAAAGGATTGACACTGTAATGGTAAGTGTTGTAATAAATTTGTACCATGTATTAGTATAAGTTTTGCTTGATTTTGAATTTAATGTTAAGTTTGTTGTTTTGCAGGCCCATAATCTTGAAATATTTTTTGGGCATTTGTTCAATCGTTATGAAGAAAACAAACTGTCCTTATTTGTCCAACATGTGCATACATCCAACCAAATTCGTAAGTATTAAAGTCCATGACTAAAATTATCATAACTCTTAGTTTGATAAGAGTACAATATTATCATTTCAATACTGCACTTTGTTTAATGTAGATATGATTGTGGAGTATATGTTTTGAAATTCATGGAGTTGTGGGACAGTGTGCAGAGATACGACGGCAAAACAATGCCCAATTACAGTAGTGTAAGTTATGTACATTTTTAGTTCTTTATAACTTTTAATCAAGTATCATTTTCCTAATATAATATTGTTCAATTATGTGTTAGCAGGAGGAATTGCAAGAGATTAGGGAGAAGTATGTATCTCAGTGGATATTGGATCCTGACAATGTGCGGCGAAATCAAGTCTTGCAATTTTTACAGTTAATATATTAGACTTGTTAAATAGAAATGTATTGTTAACATTTAGCACTAATGTAATTTGAACATAACACTGATGTCTTGTCTTACATTTGGTAAACACTTTGACATGGTCGAATTCAACAGTGAGCTTTTTTTGTCTATTATCTTTGTTGCACATTTACAGGGTCTTACTTTTTGACAAGAGAAATGCGATTGAAAATCAATTGCCAAATTGAAACATAACACCTTGGTGCAGGAAGTTAGCATAAACTACCCACGTTTTATGCCTTTCCTACCACTTTCTTTCATGCACCATCAATTTAAACAAAAACGTTTGCTTGGGGATTGAATTCGATATAAATGTTTTATTAAGTGATATCTAATGAATTATAGTCAATATAAATTCTCAACAATAAAGTATGGATTTTCAAAACACATGGCTGACTAAAATAGGCCGTGTTCGTGCCAAAATTAAGCCCAAACTACCCACTTATAATACCTATGCTACCCCTTCATTTCCTGCACCATGAATTGAATAAAAAATGTTTCCATGCCAGTACAATTACATTTAATTGTGTTATTAAATGATACTTATTGAATTTTATTCCATTCAATTTGTTAACAATAAAGTATGCATTTTAAAAAGAAATGTTTGATTCAAATATGCCCCCTTCGTGAAAAAAGTTAGTCTAAACTACCCAATTATAATGCCTTTGCTACCCCTTTCTATCATGCCCCATCATTTTAAACAAAAACTTTTCATCGGGGATGCAGTTCGATATAAGTGTTTTAGTACGTGATACTAAATTAATTATATTCAATATAATTAACTAACAATACAATATGATTTTTTAAACAAACATATGCCAGATTCAAAGAGCCCGTGTTCGTGCCAAAACTAAGTTAAAACTACCCACTTATCATCCCTTTGCTACCCTTTCCTTCCTGCAGGATTTTTTTTTAACAATTACTTGAATGATACATAATAACAAAGTATATTAAAGGAAGTCAAATTACATAGATATAATAATGAACTAATTCAAGAAAATTATAATATGAGGTGTTGCACAATAGTACATGAAGGAAAGAAAACATTAGTAGCGTAAATAAAATATATAATTCCTTCCCCTTTAGGTGAATTTTCGATCAATGCACGTCTTTGTGGGTTTGGATGAGCAGTTCTTCGCGTTTGTTGTTTCCTTGGTTTGGTTGTCTTTTGCAAAATCTTTGACGTCAATATCCTTCACAGCAACTTCATGGGAAGGACGCACAAGTTTGTCAAGTATTTCCTGGATTTTGTTGTTGTCTACCAGTGGCTTTGGTGTGATGAAGATTTTGGTGGAGGACGTATTCTCTTCCTCTATTTTTTCCATTTCGTTCCATCGATCTAAACATGCTTTCACTTGAGGGTCGTTAAGAAAAATTTCCTCCCATGGATCCATTCGTGGATGTTTAAAACCAATGAGTATAACTTTGTAGTGTATGTCACACAAACAAGTAATTTATAGTGAAGGATGGCAGTAGATGGAATTAAATTTTATGGTTGTGGTCCACCAACAATGTCTATAACTTTCTTGTGTAATTAATGTTTTTTGGTTTACAGTATCAACCACCCAAAGTAACTCACCAACATTAATTCATTCATTTCACTATAACAAAAAAGGGCAATACCATCATAGACCTAATGAAGTTATATGAAATGGTTTGCTGAAGAAAGAAACATAGCACTGATATTGAAAATATGAAATTCAATACATGACTGAATATTACTACTAATAATGGTGACTAGTGAATACAATAAGTAAGTAGCAGTTTTGTTGAACCCGTCATTAATCTTCCATTGGGGTTGTGTCTGCATTATTGAAGGCAGATGTAGTTGGCATTTCTGATGGACCAACATCTTGCTTTTCCTTGTTGGATTCGCCACATGGATCGCATGCAACGTGAGGTTTGGAGGAAGCCCTCACTAGTTCTTCAGTCGGAGGTCCTATGTCTGCTTTGAACACCTACATATTGGTGTACAAATATTTCCTTTTTATGTCAGACTTAAGTTAAACACGACAAATATACGGATTTGGTATTGTTTTGAAACCTATTACCTTTACGACGTTGCGTACAGTTATGTTCAAATAGTAAGTTCTTCGATTAGGACTGAATGAAGCAACCTATGCAGACAAACATCAATAACATATTAATCGAGAAATACAATAAGGCCATCCATTGTGAGTAACATTTTATAATTATAAATTAAAGTTTGTTTACACGTTGCAATAACAAGACAACACCAACTCCTATATCCGGAGCAAACTCGGGATGCAATAGGACTTTTTTGTGCATAGAAGCAGACACTGTCACACTAGGGTCCTGGCCATATAGAAAATGGAAAAGTTTAGAGGTTCAAATGTTATGGATTATATGGTGGAGTAAATTATTACCTTAACGGATATTTTCATGTCACCCAATCCATTTGGGTTACACTGTTTAACAATGCATGCCACAAATGGGAGACGAAGCATTGACTTTCCGCATTCAAGCTTTGTCACATTCTCCATATTGCCATGTTCTACAAGTCCTGCATACAATAAAAGTGTTGTTATTATTCACGAACAACCTGATTGGAATTGCTTAAATTTCAAATAACGTTGAAAAGCAATAACCGTGGTGTTTAATGAAAGTTTCTACCCAAATCCAGGGATTTGAATTAAAATCTCTTTCATATGTTGCCTTTGCTATTTTGTTAACAAACTCCTGGGTGCTTTGGGGTTCATCTGTCAGCCTGTTAAGCATTGCGGCTTGTACATTTCCAGCAGGTCCTGGAATCAACGTTTCATTAAAGTTGCATTTCTCTAAGAAAGATTGAAGATCATTGTGCTCCACATCACGTCCCTGCGATGCCTCCATGTTTCCAAATGACGTCCTTTGAAAAAAACGGAAATAAAAAATTAAAATTGTTGAAAGAAAGGACAATAACAAAGATGGAAAAAACTTACAGGATAGAGTCAACAAGTCAAAACCAAGTTATTGTAGTTGACGTTTTTTTTCCAATTTCAATGTCAATGGGTCTGTGATGGAGAGTTAGATGTTTATTTATAGAGCAATTTAATAATAAAAAAATGATTGTAAATGACTATGTGGTCTTAAAGGTGTTACCTTGTCTTTATTACAATGTTACGTGTTTAAGACTCAAAAAAAGGATTTCAGTATTATATTATTGTTGTCTAATCAAGGTGAAACACTTTATTGCCTATTCCATGCATTCAATGCTTTTCAATCTCTTATGCACCGCCTAACCCAATAGCTAGCATTTATTTGCATTTAATGCGGGCAAATGCAAAACCAAAAGCAAGATCAGATTTTTCATCCCAGTATTGTAAGGATGGCCTTCCCTTCCAACTCTCATTGTGGACGACGAAAGGAAGTTGGAGGTCCGTGGTTGGGAAGTTAATGAAGTGCATTCAATAGGAAGCAACTTGGCAGTTAATGAAGTGCATTCAATAGGAAGCAACTTGGCAGTTAATGAAGTGTATTCAATAGGAAGCAACTTGGCAGTTAGAACTTCCTACCATCTCATACAACATTTATTTCAAGTACGCTTAATACTCATTTGTAATTGGTACGGTCTTTCTACTTTCATTTTTGTTTTTTTTAATTAAAATTTTCCGCTGTAAACATAAATTTGTAATCCACATATTAAGATTATTATCCATTGAAGAACATTTGCATAAGGAGTCAGGAGATACACTTCCAATAATATAATCAATTGACATTTTTGACTTTCCATAAAGATTAAATAGTGTAAAATAGTCATAGAAATTTTGTCATTATTTGTGATTTTATTTTATTTTTTTCATTGTTCAAGTAAGATGTTTAGTGATTTTGATTACGATTTTCAATTACACATGAGTATTCATATACGACAATATTAAATTAAACCCTTGTCATTTTTTTTTTCAATTTAAATATTCAGTAACTTACACATACATGACATTATGTAGTTGGATATTATGATTTTCATGTCCATGTTACAAAATATGGAACCACTTGACATGGAAGTAGTTGAGTTGGAAGCAGTGGAGTTCGAAGGAGTTCCTTCTTGTGAGGTCAACACTGATGACGTGGATAATATGGACAATAATGTTCCAAAACTGCAGATGTCTTTCGATACAATAGAACAGGTGAAAAGTTTTTATAGAGACTATGCCGTCAGTTGTGGTTTTGTTGTTCGGATAAGGAGCTTAAAGAAAAATAACAACAATCAATTGACGTTCATGAAATTAGTGTGTTCTCGACAAGGGAAGTACATTTCTTCCATTTCAAAACTCAGCCCAGTCAAAGAAACGAATGCCCTGCTGGAATCACAGTTTCTCTTAAAGAAGGAAGATGGTATGTAGGGACAGTTGTCACCGAACACAACGATGACATGTGTCCGAAGAACTCAAATCTTATTCGTGGTAATCGAAAACTAAATATGCATTCGAAGCACACTCTTACCATGAATGATGATGCTGGTGTGCGCATTAACAAAAGCTTCATATCATTGGTTAATGATGCTGGTGGATATGAAAACATACAGTTCATTGAACGTGACGCAAGAAATTATATTCGGCAGCAGCGAAGGAGTTTTTGTAAGGATGGAGATGGGCAAACACTTCTAAAATACTTTTCAAGAATGAGAGAATTGAACAACGAATTCTTTTATGAGATGGAAATGGACGAGCATAACAGAATTTGTAGTGTGTTTTGGGCTGATGCACGCAGTCGTGCAGCTTGTGTAAATTTTGGTTATGTTGTCTCATTCGACACAACCTACCTAACAAACAAATATGACATGTCGTTTGCTCCATTCGTTGGAGTTAATCATCATGGTCATTTGATATTACTTGGTTGTGCTTTGATTTTAGCTGAGGACACTTCAACATTCACATGGCTATTTACTTGTTGGCTTAGATGTATGTCTAACAAGCCTCCGATTGCTATCGTCACAGACCAATGTAAGGCAATGTCGAATGCCATAAAAGTTGTGTTTCCAACCACAAATCATCGTTGGTGCTTGTGCCACATAAAGAAGAAAATACCAGAAAAGTTACAATCGTACAAAAATTATGGACTCATGAAAAATNAACTAAAGACTCTTGTGTATGAGTCAGTTAGTCCGGACGACTTTAAATTAGGGTGGGAAAATTTAATCACATGTCACGGGTTAGAGAGGAATGAATGGCTCAGTTCATCGTTTGAAGAAAGAAAGAGATGGGTTCCGTGTTATATGAAACATCAATTTTGGGCAGGAATGTCAACAACCCAAAGAAGTGAAGGCATGAACGCCTTTTTCGATGGATTATAAATTCAACAACAACACTTCAACAATTTGTATTGCAGTACGAAAATTCCCTACGACAGAAGGCCCAAAAAGAAAATGAAGCTGATTTCGCGTCATTGAATTCCACAATACCATGTGGATCTCAATCTCTTATTGAAAGACAATATCAAATGGAGTACACACAGGCTAAATTTGTGGAAGTTCAAAAGGATATCAGATCAAGGATGAATTGCTTCATTAAGAATATGTCCACAGAAGGTTGTAGGACTACATACAATGTCAAAGAAGAGTTCATTTGGGAGGGGCAATGTGGTTCAAAATTCTATGTTGTTGATTATGATTCTCTCTCAACCGATATTCATTGCAGTTGCAAACTTTTTGAGTTTAGAGGAATCTTGTGTCGACATTGCTTATTGGTCCTAGGCCAGGAAGATGTGCGTAATGTACCAACAAAATATGTTTTACACCATTGGAGTAGAAATGTACGTAGAAGACACACTTTGATAACAGCATCTTACAACAACTACACTCAAGAACATAAGATGCCGAGATACCAAACTTTGTGTAAATGTTTCTATGACATCGCGGAGGAGGCATGTCATTCTGAGACTGCTTGAAGAAGTTACTTTCCGAGTTAAACTCTATAGTAAGAAGTTTAGGGGTAAGAACATCACCGACATTGATGTTGGTCAATGATGATGGATTTGACATGCATGGAAATCCCACTTCTAGTGAAGAAGGTCGACCACCTTGTGAAGTTGATGGCTTGGTTGTTCGCAGTCCTGTCTCTGTCAAACGCAAAGGGCGACCATGAACAAAGAGAATGCAATCAACACTTGAAAAATTAACAAAGAAGAAAAAGTCGCATGGTGCTAAAAATAAACACACAATGAATCATAGTGTGAGTGATACACAAATTTGTCATTTTATGTTTTTTACTAATACTATATGCTTATAATCCTTCACTAATACTTTTATTACAGGAAAGAACTGATTGTCATGTTACAAACATCCATAATGTTGAGGACCTTGGAAGTCAACAGATGTTTGAATCTCAAGTTTCACAATTGGGATTCATGTCCTTATTGACATCTGCACACTACAATAATGATAATGTTGACTTGTCACCATATACTTATACACACCTTTAGGTGATGGACTTTTGGAAATGGATCAATTTTTGGGGTATGTTCCTTCATTTCATCATTTATTGGGTACTTATACAACTTTTATTGAACTTGGTCATATGATTCATTTTGTGTGAAATTATTTGTTTGCAGGAGGAACTTCGAGACATTAGGGAGAACTATGTTTGTGATCCTCATAATGTGAGGCGAAAAAGAACTCTTGCAATATATACAGTTCATGTATTACATTTTGATGAAAGAAATGTATTATTAATATTTATTAGTAATACAATTTGAATATTACAATGATGATTGTGTTAGATTTCGTAATGATTTTGACATGGTTTAATACAACACTGACTATTATTTGTGTACGATATTTGTTGCACAATGTCCAGCAATTGTTTTTCATAATGTGTGTTTAAGGTGCTATTTACAGGGTTTTATTTTTTTCACTAAAAATATGCATTTCAAAATAAGTCTGATTGAAACATGCCCTTTTCGTGCAAGAACTTAGCTACAACTACCCACTTAGAATGCTTCTGCTACCACTAAAATTTGTGCACCATGACTTCAAACATAAACGTTTTCTTGGGGATGGACTGTAATGTAAATGTCTCATTAAAACTTATTTAATGAATTTTATTCAATATATTTGGTGGATAACAAGGTCTGGAGTTCAAAAATAAGTTGTTCATTGAAAGATGCCCTCTTCATGCCGAAAGTTAGTCTAAACTATCCACTTATAATGCCTTCACTACCACTTAATTCTCTACANCANGACTTCAAACATAAACGTTTTCTTAGGGATGGACTGCAATGTAAATGTCTTATTAAAACTTAATTCATGAATTTAATTCAATATATTTGGTGGATAGTAAAGTCTGGAGTTCAAAAATAAGTTGTTCATTGAAAGATGCCCTCTTCGTGCCGAAAGTTAGTCTAAACTATCCACTTATACTGCCTTAACTACCACTTAATTCTCTGCACCATGACTTCAAACATAAACATTTTCTTGGGGATGGAGTGCAATGTAAATGACTTATTAAAACTTAATTCATGAATTTAATTCAATATAAATGGTTAATAATAAAGTGTGGAGTCCAAAGCGCCGATGTTGATTGAAAGATGCCCTCTTCGTCCATAAAGTTATCTTAAACTGCCCATTTAGATCGTCCTTGCTACCACTTTCGTTTCTGCAGCATGATTTTATTTTATGCACAAAAGTTGAATTTTATTCAGTATACAAACCTGCCTAACACAAAAGTTGAAGATGCTTGCCCATCTAAAATCACAAACCTGCCTAACACTTATTTTATGCACACAAACATCACAATCACAAATCAATGTAATTAAAACACCTTCATACAATCCAAATAACTTCAAAAAAGTAAATGTTTGTACATCAACATCAAAAGTTCTATTATCCAGGCCATGTAGAATTGTAACATCTTTTAAGGTTATCAACATAAAAATATAACTACAACATATTGAAGTACTCATTTCTTTCTTCTACCCTCTGCTGTAAATGAAGTTCTCTTGGCCATACTCTTAATCCTTCTTCGAGGTGCAACTTTCATTCGATCATACATTGTGCTTTTCTTGACTTCATGCTGACCTTCACACCTCGAGGTTTGTTCGTGATGTTGAACCGGTGTGCTTTGTAATGGATCTTCATTTGCACTAAACGACTTATCATCAAAGTCTTCACCATTGTCATCATTGTCATCATTTTTGTCTTCCTTCAAAATACTCTTGAAATGAGCAATACTAGTTTTCATGCTCCCAATAACCCGCGTTTCTTCTTCTATAAAGCGAGCTAATTTGACCTTATCTACTCTATTTTGCTGGTTGAATGGCACTTGATATTTGTTAACTGCTTCTTTCACTATAGCATAAGAAAGCTCTTCTTTTGAAATCCCAACATCAACAACAACCTGAATAAGTTAACAATTTCATTTTTATCAATGACAAAATATAATATAAATTTAGCCAACACATTGCTTAAATGACAAACTACTCACCGATCCCTTATTGAAAGCATTTTTTATGAACTTGTCACCGATATTCATATGAATCCAATTCAACAACCTTGGAAACTTTGATATCCTTGTACTATACTTTGAGTTGGATGTCACAAAATGATGACAAAACCATACCTGGAAAGGGTAAATAAAACAACATTGACACAATAAGTCATCACAAACCTTAAGATATCAATCTATTTCATTAATGATTAAATACATAACATATACCTGCAAAAGGTATGCATATCCAGAAACATGAAAATGGCTTTTGCTTCTTTCATTCTTCATTGTTGTCGAAGCACTAGACAAACTTTCTATAAAGTACTCATAAACTACACTACCCCACTTGTAGTTACCTAGACAGCCCAAATTAGAAACAAGGTCAAAAATAATTGGAAAAACTAATCCACTACGACTGGGAAACAAAAATTCACTTATCCCAACCAATAAATATAAGCTGCAAAAGTGTTCTAATGGAAAATTATGATGTTCCTCTAACAAAAAGTCATACACCATCTTAAGATCTACATTCCCATTAGGAAAGTAGTCCCTACAAACACTTTCATGACCAACTTTATTTAAATCAATTGCTTCACCTACAATAGGCAACCCTAAAGACAAACAAACATCAAGTTCAGAAAATTATATAATTTTGTGGCCAAAAAAAAAACCCTCCCATGTTATCAACCCACCTATCACATAAATCACCCAACAGATTCCTACCTATCTTAATAGAATTCGACAACAATAAAAACCAAGAAAAAATAGTCTTCTCAATAAAAGCCTTTTGTTCAGGATTCAGTCTTTTGTTCAAAGCACCAACCAACTGTGTCTTGCATGAGTGTTTAAAAACTAACTGCATACAAAAACATGGTATTTATTCAAATACATAACAACAACAAATGCATGCAAATGTAATACAACCACATATACCTTCTTCCTGGTATCAGAACATTCAGTCTTTTGACCAACTTCCTCTATTACACTACACCAAAAAAGGTGAACAAATATATTAAGAACATTATGCCGAAAATTAAATTCCACCCAACTTTAAACATATATTAAGGACAGGACATGGTAGATTCCTTCAAGCAATGCTAATAATTACACCACTCAATTCTGAAATTAGACAACTCAACTTCTTAAACAAACATATTCTGGGAAAGTGATGACCAATGCTAACAATTGATTTCAACTTCACTGCAAAAATCCTTTTCATATAATCAACCTTTACATTTTGCATACATGAATATATATTAATGAATCTGAGTGATGGTGTTATGCTAACTATCTTTTTCAAAACAACTATCAATATCTGGTAGGTTTTCCTTAAAAATGTTGGCAGTGATATGGTTATACTTATGGCCGCAAGAGCATCAAGGATACAGAACCACGACGCAATTGATGGTGCTATAGTTTCAATGTTAGCATACCCAAAAGAGGTACAAGTTCAAAGATACCTTACTAGATTTAATATACATGATTTATTAAATTATAAATAATAGAATGTTTATAAATTATAGAGTAGTTTTTCTTAAGGTTTATTTCTTAGTTATTAATTATATATTCTTCCAAGAAATGGGCCAGAAAGGTATATAATAACAATACTATTACTAAATTTATCTTCCACCCTTTCGAAACAAAAAAGACAAAAATAAAATAAACTCTCAACAAGGAGCAAAGATTAAATTAACTGAGCAAGAGCAAGCAATAGGTTTGTGTGTATAATAGTTTTTTTTTAATATCGGCAGGTTTGTGTATAATGTTCCCACCCTGTTCCTCAGAAACAACCAACCTAACAGTCAAAGATAACAGTCATAGATACCTTACTAGATTAACAAGATTGAAGCCTTTTTGGCATTACATTTTGCAGTCCATTCCAAAATTTTGTAAAGTTGCAGATGCTGGCTAAATTAGTATCCTATATTAACAGACAATAAAGTCGATTATTTTGTCATCTATTGTTGACAGCGAGTTCGAAGCACACAAGTTCATCTCAGAGAAAGTATCCAACAATAATAGAAGAGCTATGCTGTCAATTCAAAAACCAGAGAAAATATGTAATCTCAAGTTTCATACTTAGTACATAATTTTCAAAAACCAGAACCCAAATACAAATGATGTCACGGAGAGAAAGTAATATTTGGTTTTAATAATTGAATTTGTAAAGGATTCAACTGTTAAAACTCTTTTTATACCATTTAGTTTAGGTTCATTTGTCGTTAGTATTACATATTTTAGTTAAATAAAATGAAAGAAAAAAAATCATACATTTTTTTTTCCTGAACAAAAATTGATGAAACCACGTACTTTGTGAGTTAGATATAGATTTTTAATAAAATACATTTATTATTCTAACCTTTTCAAAAGATGGGTTTTGTGGGTTAAACTTAAACTGGTTAAAAAGTTCTGTGTATTCATTCCTAATTTGAACTGAAACATTTCTTTTTACGGTTTTAAAATAGGAAAATGATACTTTGAATGTATTTACTTGTTCGACCCAAATGCAGAATGAAATCGACGAGATAAGCTATCTTCAACACATACAATAAGCTCAAAACAGAGCAACAAGCTCACATAAGTTCATATAGTACAAGCAACACCTACCTCGCCAAAGGCAGGGTAAGACAGCCACGGTGCCACAGCCTCTAGGTCGTCGACGGTGGAAGCGGCACGACTGACGCTGGAAGAGACGCGAAGAATGACCGGTGGGAAGAAACACGAAGTTGATCGATGGGAAGACACGCAAAGATGATCGGAGCTTGTGGGTGGTCCTCCGGTGCCGGTTAAACGACGGCGAACGACGGTGTGGCAACTTCACAGAGCTTTGATGGTTGGGAGGAAGGGAGACTTTCTCTCTCTAGGGTTTGGTTCAAAATCTGAAATATGAAAATGAAATGTGAATTCAAAATGTTACATTGCCCTCTCTGTCAGACACTAATCCACGTCATTTTAAATTTTTTTTATTTTATTTATGGCTGACCAATCAGAGCGTGACACATCATTGGTGTAAAAAATTTGTCATGGAGAGGGTGTCAAAGTATCATTTTCCTAAATATTTTATCCACAGTTTTTATATCATCCTTACTTCTCATCCATAAAAAAATGTGGTGGTGATAATGTTTTTTTAGTTAATTTTTTAACTTATGAAAAAGTTTATCATTTACTTTTCAATTATATAATTATTTTATTAAATGTTAATTTCATAAATCATACCAGTTTTGTCAATCTTATTAACTGAATTCGAAATAAGAAGGAAAGGTAAATGTTTTACTAATTATTTAATTTAAAAATTTATTTTATTTAAAAATATTATGATAAGAGATAAAATGATTTATTTAAAACTCATTTTTGATATAAAAGGGTTTAGTAGTATTTTAAAAGACTTATTTAATATAAAAAAAATTCATAAATAAGGAATGGTAAATAATATTTCAATTAAGATAGTGAACATTTATTTTTCAGATAAAGAGTTTATAAGAAAATATAACTGAATAGATTTTATGAATAGTAATGTAGTTAAATTTTTTTAGTTAATATTTTCTTAACAGATACCGGATGTTTGGACTAGTAATGATAAGATATTCAAATTTAAAGTGTTTGAGTGATTTGGAGTGTAAAATAGGAAGATTTTTTATAAGGATAAACATGATATCTTTTAGTATTGTTGAAAAGGAATGCATAGAAAAAATTCCTAGATAAGACTTAATAATATTTTAAAAGACTTATTTCATTTAAAATATTTTTTAATAAGTAAGAATTGCTTAATAATATTTCAATCAAAATATTAAATAAATTTTCTAAGAGTTAAAGAGGTTATAAAAAGATACAAATTAAATTAGATTTCATGAATGTAATAACATATTTAAATGTTTCTTTAGTTAATATTCTCTTAGGAAATAACTGAACTTTTAGAACAGTTTTATTAATTAAAAGGTAATTTTTTTTTATAAGTGATTTCAGACTTATAAGTATTATGTTCTGGTCTAAGTATGAGATAATATTGTTTTAATGCCATCTTATCCTAAATGTTAAAAACCATAACATTTATTAAGATTTATAAAGATTAGTTTTGTGACTTCACTTATACTTTGAACTTTACAAAATAGTACATAAAAAATTTCAGAGTAAAAAAGTTTTGATAAATTATAAGGAAATTATTTTACGTATGTTAAATTGGTGTTTTGATTGTATGGTGTTATTGTATCTAGTATGATGAAATGATTGTTGTTGTATACTGTTTTAAATGTGTGTGTGATAAGGATATTTTATTGTTTGAAACAGAATTCAAGTGGTTGCAAGAGTATTAACCAAGTTACTTAGATTTTTAGCTTAAAACGAGGGGTCTTAGGTAGTGAAATTTAGAAATAGGTTTGGGAATGTTATGAGAACTATTTTAGTATTGTCATTAGGTAATTTGAAACTTGTTAGGAGGGTTAGATGCTTAAAAACTGTGTCAATTAAAAAGGGTGGTATAGAGGGGTTGTTTTCAAGTGTTTTTGGTGTAAAAAGAGGGTGTTGAGTAGTGAAATGTTAAGGTTAGTGTGATGCACTGTTTTGGAAAGTTAGAAGTATGTTATCACACCTATTAGGACTTGCCTAAGTGCTTAAACCAATAAAATCTATTAGGAAATGGTAAATGACTTCATACGTTGAGATTTTAGCCCATTTTAGAGGCTTTCAAGAGTGAAAATGAGAAGTAATGTAACTGAGACAAATCTTATTACCAATGAGGAGCATTAGTGTCATGAAGATAATGATTTTGATGATGCTATAAAGTGAAGAATATGAAGATCCTTGTTGTATTAAGTTTAAAAGCATTCCAATATGATTGGTCCGCGAGGAAACGGAGCAAGAGTGCAGATGCAAACCGAACGACATATAATGTTGAAGACCGAACAATCACTATCAGTCAATGACCGAACGATATGTAATAGCTAAAGGCTGGACGGTGTATAACAATTCAAGGCCGAACACAGGACGAACATTGGCCGAACATAGTTAAAGACTGAAGGGACACTCACAAGATCGAACAAAGTTGAACATCGGCCAAACTCAGTTGAATACTGAACGATCACTAACAATAAAGGCCGAACAACTACAACAGTTAAAGGGTGAACACTGTTCAAGACAGAATGGTCATCATGAGTTGAAGACCGAACGATCTTATCAAATAAAGGTTGAATGACGTATAACTGTTGAAAGTTGAACACTGATAGAAGGCCGAGCGGTGCAGGGCATGACCGAGACGGAGCAGGTAGCACCAAACCATCAAAGGCAGTGAGGAATAGAGCCAAATGGCAGAAGGCAATTAGGGCACAAACCGAACTGTAGAAGGAGTTGAAGAACTAAAGCTGAATGATTTAAAAGGTTAATATTCAAACTATTTTAAGTATCACAGATAATCGATTATCGCTTATGATAATCGATTATCCCTAGCAATTGTAATGTGTCTTTTCCGTTTCGGACCAGCAGGCTATATATACCTTTGCCTAACACTTCAAAAAAGTATCTAAGCCATTTTGAGAATACAGTGCAATCTAAGGAAGTTGTCAAAGTGTTAATTCATGGCTCTTGTCAAGTCTTGTGAATAAGAGAACCTCGCGCTTTGTGTGTCAAAGGTCGGAGCAGTTCTCTTCAAGTTGACTAAGCTGTTTTTCTTCCGGTTCGTTGGTCGAAGGAAGAATTTTGCTACACTCTTCTGGTTCGTCTGTCGAAGGAAAGTGCTCACTGTATGCTTTCGGTTCGTTTGTTGAAGGAAGCTCCTTTCCGGTTTGTTCGTCGAAGGAAGATTTTGCCTTTCTATTTTATTCACTATATTGTAACATGTGAAACTGATTTTACTGAAACCGTTAATCACTCTTTATAATGATTAACAACTGGACGTGAATCTGTTGATTCAAACCAATATAAAAATCATCTGTGTGATTTTTCTACTCCCTACACTCTTTACATTTTCTGCACATAAATTGTTTGTTAAAACATATATAAGAAAATTAAAGGAACCATTTTTTTTAATTGACCGAACAAGTTCTTCGCTTTTAACAATCCGTATCGAACTCTGTGGTTTTATTCTTGTTGCACAAAATTGGTACCGATTGTTGTCTCAACAATGGGTATCAGAGCTTGCTTTGATATTCTTTAAAATTTTTCGAAAATGGCCGATCATCAAATCATGTATATGTCGAGGGTGCTTCTATTAACAGACCACCACTTTTTACTGGTGATAACTATGCATTCTGGAAAGTCAGAATGGAAATTTTCATAGGGTCTGTTGACCGAGGAATTTGGGAAGTTGTACTAAATGATGCTTATATTGCACAAAGTATTGTTGATGGTGTAGAAGTAGAAGAATCATACTTTAATTGGACTGCTGAGAAAAACAGGAAAGCCCAATTTGATATTAAGGCTCGTAATATTGTTTCATCTGTTGTTGTACTTGACGAGTTCTATAGAATTTCTGTTTGTAAGACAACATAGGAAATGTGGGAAGTCCTCAGAGTCACACATGAGGGTACTGTTGATGTAAAACACGCAAGGAGGAACACACTCATATAGGAGTATGAGATGTTCAGAATGCAGCCTAGAGAAACTATTTCTGATGTCCATAAGCACTTCACTCATATTTAAACCATTTGACAGGGTTGGGTAAGACTTTTGATACCGATGAATTAAATGTAAAATTTTTGAAATCATTGGACGGGTCTTGGCAACCAAAGGTGACTGCCATCTCGGAGTCTCAAAACCTCTCTCAAATGTCAATGGCGATTCTGTTTGGAAAGCTTCGTGAGCACGAGCTTGAGCTAAAAAAATTGAATGCAGAAGAAGATCAAGGTAAGAGGAAAACCTTAGCCTTTAAATATGAAATCTCTAAAGGAAATAGCTCAAGGAGAAATGATGAAGATGACTCTGATGATGAGGAAACCATGAGCCTCATGATAAAGAAATTTTCTAAGTTAATGAGAGCAAAAGGGAAGGATAAATACAGTGGAGAAAGAAAAGAAAATCAAGGTTCTCCATCAAGCATCAAGTGCTATGGTTGTGGAGAAAGAGGACATGTGAAGACTGACTATCCAAAAATTAAGAAAAGTGAAGAAAAGAAGGAGAGGAAATTTCCCAAGAAAAAGAAGGCTTACATAGCATGGGAAGAAAATGCCTTTAGCTCTTCAAGCTCAAGTGAATCAGATAAGGAAGCAAATCTTTGTTTAATGGTTGACTCTAAAGATGTTGGAAGTCAAGCAAGTGATTCTAGCTTTGAGTTTAGTGAATTAGATTTTCAAAAAGCATTCTTTGATTTAATGAATGAATATGAAAAACTTGATGCTGCACATAAAATATTAAGAAAGAACATAATGAACTAAAATTGAAATATGAAAAAGCATTAGATGAAGAAGTGGTACTAAGAAATAAAGTTAGTAATCTTGAAACTAAATTGTCTGAATCTAATGCAAATGAACAATGTTGAATGCTTATCTTGTAAGAGTCATATGTTTGATATTGACATACCTGAAAACTTACTTGCAAAGGCAACCGAGCCTAACTTATATGCTAAAACTGATTTTAGAAAAAGCAATGTTAAAAATAGGAACATGCATCATCATAAAAAGTCTAAAGTAAAGAGAACTCGTAGAGTTTGGGTTAAAAATGTTACTCTTGTGAAAAATAAAGTGCATGATATTTGTTGTTGTTAGCATGGAATAACAAACCAAGAGGGTTTGTTAATTCAAACATGTGCCTTTTAATTTCGTCTCAATTTCACTTACTACGCAAATAATAAATATAAATAAAAGAGTANGGNTGAGAGAAATTTGCACAGATGATTTTTATACTGGTTCGGATCTTACCAATCCTACGTCCAGTCGCTTATCTCAAACCGAGATAAACAGTCCACTATCACAAAAC
>NW_014543248.1:278743-284949 GCF_000741045.1 Vigna radiata var. radiata | reverse complement strand
TCTAAACAACAAATACAAAATATAAAGGTACAAGAATCAAAACCTACTACAAATCTAAGTCCTAAACAATTAAACTACAATTATTACAAAAGCTTTTCATAACAAAAATAAGTCTTCAAAGGATCTACATGAATCTTGATAAATCTTGACTTGATTTGGGCATCATCAAAACTTCATCTTCGTCATTTTGCTAACAGTTTTTTTTATTGCATGAAGCATGGTCATACATCAAACAAATGCAACATTAAACATTTTAGAGTTCTAAACGGAAAATATGCATGGGTTAAAGTTGTGAAATGATGTTAGTTTGCATTTACTAACCCCAAGGACCTATAATGAGATTGGGGACCTAAATTCTTGCTTAACTTGTTTTGTAGGAACCTACCAAGTCAAAGAAGTCATTGTAGTATCATGACAGTGGATGTTCAAGACACATTACAGGTGACAAGAAAAGGTTCATCTTTTTTTATAAGAAAAAGCAAGTATCTATGACATATGGGGATAACAACAAAGGAAGAATTATTGGAACGGGAGACATTAGAGGATAAAACACTTTGACTATCAAAGATGTGTTGTATGTTGAAGGTCTCAAATACAACCTCCTAAGCATAAGTCAATTATGTGACAAAGGACTCAAGGTAACATTTGAAAGTGATAAATGTACTGTTTACTTTAAGAATTCTTCTAATATCTCTTTGCAAGGTGTTAAACATAATAACATTTATTTGATTGGCTTTGAAAGCACATATAGTCATAACATAACATGTTTAGTTGCTAAAGAGGAAAATCCTTGGCTATGGCACAAAAGAGCTGCACACATTCATATGAAACATCTAAATAAATTAATTTCAAAAGATCTTGTGATTTGTTTGCCTAAACTTAAGTTTGAAAAGGACAAATTATGTTTTGCATGTCAAATGGGAAAACAAAGCAAATCTTCTTTTTCGTCTAAAAACTAGATTTCTACATCAAAAGTTTTGGTGGAAACTATTATGCACTAGTGATTGTTGATGATTACACTAGGTTTACTTGGACATTCTTTTTGACTCTGAAAAGTGAAGCTTTTAAAGCATTCAAAACCTTTGCAAAAAGTGTTCAAAATGAAAATATTTGAAAATCAAAACTTTGAGAAGTGATCACAGTGGTGAATTTCAAAATAAGTCTTTTGAAAAGTTTTGTGATGAGTATGGAATAACTGATAATTTTTCTGCTCCTAGAACTCCCCAACAAAATGGGGTTGTTGAAAGAAAAAATAGGTCATTAGAAGAACTAGCTAGTACTTTGCTAAATGAATCTAATGTGCCAAAATCTTTTGGGCTGATGTAGATAGTATTGCTTGTTATGTGTTGAACATGATGCTTATTGGACCCATTCTTAAGTTAACTCCCTATGAATTGTTTAAAAATAGAAAACCGAATGTGTCTCATTTAATAATTTTTGGATGTAAATGCTTTTCATTGAATAACGGTAAAGATAATCTAGGAAAATTTGATGTTAAATCTGACGAAGTAATATTTTTAGGCTATTCTTTAACTACCAAAACATATAGGGTGTTTAATAAAAGAACTTTGATAACTGAGGAGTCAATGTCTGATGTCTTTGATGAAATTGTGGACCTTGAGGTGAATCCTCTTGAGTCAAATAAACCAATTGCAGGTGATGAGGATTATTTAAGGGAAGCTTTCGAAGAGATGTATCTAAATGAAAACAATCCCATGGAGACTCCAATGGTGCACTAAGAAGTTAATCCTAAAAGCTATCAACAACAACGTGGACTTTCTTTAGACAACATCATTGGAGATATTCCAAAAGGGGTAACTACTAGACATAATTTAAATAACTTTTGTCTAACAGTAGCTTATGTGTCTCAAATAGAACCCAAGAATATAAAAGAAGCTCTTCAAGATGATAAATGGTGTGTTGTTATGCAAGAAGAGCTAAACCAATTTAAAAGGAATGATGTTCGGGAACTCATTCCTAGAAAAGAAGACTATCAAGTCATTGGCACAAAATGGGTGTTCAAAAATAAGCTTGATGATGGAAACATTACAAAGAACAAAGCAAGGCTTGTTGCAAAAGAGCTATTGTAAAGAGGAAGGTATAGATTATGATGAGACCTACATCCCGGTAGCCAGGTTAGAAGCAATTAGACTTTTACTTGCTTATGCATTATTGATGAAAGTTAAATTGTATCAAATGGATGTAAAAAGTGCATTTTTGAATGGTTTTATAAAAGAGGAGGTATATGTTAGTCAACCTCCTAGATTCGAAGATTTTATATTTCCTGATCATGTGTATAAACTGAAAAAGGCATTATATGGCCTTAAACAGGCACCTAGGTCTTGGTATGAAAGACTTAGTACCATTTTGATTGAAAATGATTTTTCTAGAGGTAAGGTTGATTCAACCTTATTTAACTAAGAAAGTAGGAAAACATATTTTAATTGTTCAAGTGTGTGTGGATGATATTATCTTTGGATCTACTGTTGATTCATTATGTGAGGGATTTGCAAATATAATGCAAGGAGAGTTTGAGATGTTTATGATGGGTGAACTGAACTTCTTCTTAGGACTACAAATAAAGCAAATGGAAGAGGGAATCTTTGTCTCCCAAATCAAATATTGTAGAGAGGTACTTAAGAAGTTTGGAATGGATACCTGTAAAGAAGCAAACACCCCTATGGCCACCTCTTGTTACTTAGATAAATATGAATCTGGAGAAGAAGCGAATCAAACTATGCATAAAGGCATGATATGATATTTGCTATATCTTACTGCTAGTAGACCAGACATTACGCAGAGTGTTTGTGTGTGTGCTAGAAACCAAACAAATCCTAAGGAATCTCATTTAACTACTATTAAGAGGATTTTGAAATACCTTAAAGGAACCACCTCTTTTGGACTTTGGTATCCTTTAGATGTCACACCTAGTTTGATAAGTTATTCGATGCAGACTATGGGGGCTGTAAAATAGATAGGAAAAGTACTAGGGGTACTTGTCATTTTCTGGGCTGCTCTTTAGTGTTGTGGCACTCAAAGAAACAAGCGTGTGTAGCCTTGTCTACCATTGAAGCTGAATATATTGTTGTTGGCAACTGTTGTGCCCAAATCTTATGGATGCTATAGCAATTGGAGGATTTTGATATCTTCCTTAATCACATTCCTCTAAAATGTGACAACACTAGTGCAATAAACCTGACTAAGAACCCTATAATGCATTCTAGTACTAAGCATATAGAGATAAGGCACCACTTCTTAAGAGATCATATCCAAAAAGGTGATTGCTCTATAGAATATATTGATACATTGCATCAATTAGCAGACATTTTTACAAAAGCCTTGCATAAGGATAAATTCTTTGAAGCTAGAAGAGAGTTAGAAGACTTGGATATGTCTTAGAATTAAGATTTCTAATTTTTTTTCAAACAGTTTGTATCATCAGCGTATTTAATCGATTATCACAAGGGTATAATCGATTATTTTGAGCTTCCAGGAAAAGTCACGGGTTTGCAAATAATTGATCATCACGCGAAATAATCAATTATTCTAAGTTCTCAGAAAACTCATTTTGATTCGCAAATAATCGATTATTGCTTGAAATAATCGATTATCACGGGTTGCTGCTTCCAAATAGAGTCGTTGTAACAACTATAAATAGCCATAAAACGGCTAGTTTTTACCTCTCTTCTTTAAATGCTCCATCATAATTGATTATTGAGTGGATTTCCGATCTAGGAAAATAAGCAGAATTTGCACACTTTTGGCAAGAACATCGCATTCTAGGTTTCAAATTTATCAGGTTGGATTTTTATAGATATTATGGCTTTCAATTCCCTGCGTTGTTTCGCACTCAAAGTATCACTCATCTAGTTGAACAAAAGGGATGCATCTATATCCCAACCCGATTCAAGTATTCTATCACAATCTCAAGTACCGTGATGGATTGTGACAACAAAAGTGAAAGGTGTCCTGATCGTCCTCGATGATGACATATGGACCAATGTCGCCAAACTCTCCATATGGGATGATGCTGTGAAGGCTCTTTTGGATATTCCAGACTTCAATCGTCTTCTTGCTTATCAATCATTTCTACGAAATCCCACACAACAAATCAACCTTCGTCAGTTGCTGGTTGGAGGATTCAAGTAGAAGAAAGGATGATCCACTACTTGATCGTGTGGGTTTTGTGTCCTCATGCCACTAATCATGCTCAATGTTCTTAGCAAGATCTTCTACTCTTATATGGAATCTTAAACAACTTTCATATTGATTGGCCTGCACTTATCCAAGACATTATGCTCAAGGCTAAAACATACTCTTCATACCA
Source organism: Vigna radiata var. radiata (assembly GCF_000741045.1). NCBI lineage: Eukaryota > Viridiplantae > Streptophyta > Magnoliopsida > Fabales > Fabaceae > Vigna > Vigna radiata. The sequence continues at coordinate 280,622 of NW_014543248.1, read as the reverse complement.
TCCCCCAAATGCTCTTCTCATCTCCAAGATTCTTGAATACAAGAGAGTGAGCATAAATGGTGAGCATACTCAATCCATCCAATTAATTGACACTGAAATTGGAGAAACAACCTTTAAGCAAATGGGATTTATTGCTCGTGGACGTGTGCTTGTTCATAAGGATGATGATCACTAGGATGATGAAGATGAAGACATGGATGCTCACATGACTTAACCAATAAGAGCTGATGCTCCATCTGAAGCTGGACCTTCTACCATGGCTTCATCCTCCTTTCTCAATGGAAGAATACTTTACAAATTTGTCCAAACAACTGGAGGACATGAGTCTTTCTCATCAAGCCCGTTTTGACGAAATAATTGAGTGGCAGCAAACTCATGAGGAATATGTGATTGACAAATTTGATTATTTTGACACCCGTCTTAGCAACATTGAAAATCATCTCAATCTTCACCCTCCTTAGAAACCACCCAGTCCAAATTTCTAGATTAGGATGCTTGTTTGTTTTTTTGCTTTATTCAAGTATGGCAATTTTAAATATTTATGTATTTCCCTTATGATGTAATGGAATTTTTCTTCAACATTAAATAAAAATTTGTTCTTGATTCTCCTATATTGTGCATACATTGTTTTACTGAGGGGGAGTGATCGGTGTCGCACCCGATTCAAATTTAATGTGCAATAAGAATGCAATATATAGACTAGGAAGTGACTCTTAAGTCATCTTGCAAGGACCAAATGTGGTTCGAGAGTTAGGTCTAACACGTAGTGGTGGGTGGGGGGGGTTGGTAAGGAGTTTGTGAATGCAATTGAACATAATTAAACTGGTAATTCAACGCAACCAAACTGTTGGAAACAAGATGGCTCAGTTTCAACACCAAGAGGGGGTGAATTGGTGAGGTTTAAAAATCAGAGTCTTTTCAAATTCATTTTCGCAAAGTAAAAACCTTTACAAAGTTTTCTTGAATCGTAAGGAATGAAAATTCTAAGTGCAGCGGAAATGTAAAGTTGACTACGTAAATAGTTAAGTCGACTTAATGTAAAAGTGTAAGGATAGAGAAGTCAAACGCACATTTTTATACTGGTTCGACCTTAATGCCTACATCCAGTGTCCTTCCACAATCCAGAAGCAAATGCACTATAATGGTTAAGGCTTTTACAACAAGGCTTTTATAGAGACCTCCACGGCAAAAATATAAAACACCTCTCTAATCCCCTAACCAAAATATAGGCAGCAACACAAAGATCTACAACAAGATATCCCCTCTTCTGCAATCTTTAACCCACTTTGAACAATCCTCAAAGTGTCTAGACTCCACGACTCAACCTCCTGTAATCACAACAGGATAACCAATCTCCAATGGATTGAAAGCAGTCTTCATCAATACGAATACACCAACTGTGCAGAATCTGATCAAACAGTAAGCGTAATACAGTTCCTCCTTAAGACACTCTTGCAAGAAAGATCTTCACCGTCTTCTTGATGAGTTCTTGGAGCCTTTTTCTCAGAGATCACAATCTATAAATAAAAATGAAAATTTCAGAATATGCAAAGTCTTAAGTGATTAACTGAGTCACGTTTATTTATAGTTTTCTATAAATCAGACGCTCCTATAGTCGACTGCACTATTAATGAAGTCGACTGTCATCAGACAATTATAATAGTTAAGCAAATTAGCTACAGTCATAACAACCAATTTGACTTTGCATTTAATACAGTTGACTATCATAAATGTTTTAACAAACATTTGAAATATAGTCGTTACTGTACACAAGCATTAACAGAATTTCAAATCAAATAACTAACTAAGTCGAATCCACTGCGCATGTAGTCGAGTTAGGCACTTCAGCTCAGTTTGAAAAACTTTTCTATTCAAAATC
>NW_014543248.1:224334-278038 GCF_000741045.1 Vigna radiata var. radiata | reverse complement strand
CCGGAGCAGTTCTCTTCAAGTTGGTAGAGTGGTTCTTTTCATTCTATTTTTGTACTTTTCATTGTAATCTGTTAAATCCTTTGTAGTGGAACTGTTAATCACTCTTTGTAGTGATTAACGACTGGACGTAGATTCTGTTGAATCAAACCAGTATAAAAATCCTTGTGTGCTTTTCTTATGCCCTATACTCATTTTACTTTAACGCACATCAATTGCTTGGTTAATTTTCTGAAAGAAAATTGTTTTTTATAAAAAAGGCTAAAATCGTTTCAACTGTGACCTAATATGCTTTATGCTCTCTGTGTTATTAATCCGCTGCGCTAAACTCTTTAAAAAATTACCCCCTCTGATACCATCAGTCTGTACACAAGAAGCATGTATCAGAGCAATCAAAAGATAACTTCAACATATTTCAGCACAGAAAATTTACTCTGAATAAAACAATATCAAGCAAACAATCACATATCAAGCAAATAAAAATGATCAATCTAGCTTGTCAAACATTTCTACCCCTTTGCGCATTAGCAAAAAAGGTTTTCTTTCAGATATGGATATGTTGTTAAATTGTATTACTAGAGATACATCAGAGAAAAAAATCAAAGTAAACAGATTAAACATGCAATGATGCTTCCCCTATCATAGATATTCACATGAGATAGATAAAGTCCCCTAGAATGTAGGTGATGAATCGATATTTTATTGACTTCAGTTAGTTTATTGTGCTAGAATTAATCAGGAAATTGTGCTTCATTGTCCGGTATTTTCCCATTTTTCCTAATTATGCTTAATTTGACCGGAAATTCTAATTTTAATTAATTTGAANTTTCTGAGCTAATTATTTGCATTATTATTTTCAGGGAAAATTTTGGAAACACAATTTGGGACATTTGGAGGACACCAAAATAAATTCAAGATTCTCATTTTAGACATTTTAAATTTTATTTATATTGTAATTTAATTGTTTAAACTTTTTGGACAAGCTTGTGCACATTGGACCCAATTTTGACAAAAACATGATGGGCCCAAATAGTTGTAGGACACTTGGCAACTTTAGGGTTTTTGGGTGGACCCCACCCAACCTTAAAAGAGACACTAGACCCTAGGGAAAGGAGTTTTTTCCAGCCGTCACATTGTAGACCTCTCATTATTCTCGCTCGGCAGATTTTGGGAGGGGCACCTTGCTTTGCTTTTTTTTCAGAACATTGCTCTTTGAACAGTGAAGAAAATGTAGTGCACCAGCCGACACTTCACACTTGGAATGTTGGTATCACTTTGCGAGGAGAAGCCGCCACTTACTCTGCAGATTTAGTTTTCATTAGGCACGTTGAACATTCCCAGGAAGTTGAATTTTTTTATTCATTTGCTTTTAGATAATTGTTAAATGCTTATTTCTTTTATAGGTCATCTTTTCTTTTCTTCTAGAATGCTGCAAGTAGTGATTGTTATTGGAGGTTCCATTTTAATCACATAGAATAAGAGAGGGGTGCACACGGTGACGGTAACAACTGCCATGTAGTTCTCCAAGGGTTGTCATTTTTATTTTTAATATATCTTCATGCTTGAACCAAATTTTCGTTTCTTTTTATATATATTAGAATGTTGTTTTGGAATGGATATAATTAACATTTCATTTTTAGTTTTAGTGTCGCATTTTAATTACTTTAACTATGTCTAGATATTTGTTAGTTGTAGTGTTGGGTTTAATATTTTCTTTAGCTTTAAATTAGTTTGAATTGTAGTTTAGTTGTCTTTCCTTTCTTTAAATTAGTTTTGCATTTGATAGTTTTAACTGTGCTTAGATATTTGTTTGCTCTAGTATTGGGTTTAGCATTTTCACTCTCTGGACTCGATTTAAAAAAAATAACTGCTACCAGACCAGAGCTCCAAATGCTATGTTTTATATATCAAATGAAAGATAATTGAGTCTACTTTCCAGGAAAAACAAACCTCATCTCATTTAGAGCTCTGTAGAAAAAGTTATGGTTAAAACATTGAGCAAAGGTCAGAGCTGCCTAGTTCCAGCGTGAATTTTCGTTTTTACTGTTTTAATTTCATTTTAATTTTTCCGCATCCACAAACAATATTTCAACCCCCCCCACTGTGTTAGACCTGATTCTGAACCGCAATTTGGTCCTTGAGAGACGACCTAGGGTCATTCCCTAGCTATACTGCATTTCTTATATGCAATCAAATTTGTATGGGTTACGACACCCATCAGTAGGCATGTGAAAAATCTATGCAAACAAATAATACTCCCCCTGTCATTATGCATACAACAAAATCAGATTTAGATGCACAATGCAGTCACACAGATATCAGAACAGACAATCAGTTTTATCAAGATTGTATCAATGTTAAGATTGCAACCATTCAATCAAGCAAAAATAGAACTATCAACAATCTCACAATATAATCTCATTGTAACACAATCATATAAGAACAGAGATATATTGAAGACAACTGATATAAAATGATCAAGCAACTTAATAACCAAATTCCAATTAATGGAATTTATAACCCCATATAAGTGATAAATTGATTGAACCATTTGTTGAGTCGAGTTCATTGCTTTTCTAGACAGTTGTGATTCCAGCAGTAAGTTTCCAAGCAATGTTTTCTACAAAACCTTTCACAGTCTCTTGAAGACCAAGCAGTTTAGAATCATAGTAATGCAAGAAATTAAACAGATAAGAAGTGGGTATGCAAAACAGTTAATGTAACAATGAGTATGTGCATAGTCAACTTCAACAATCACTGCGTCGATGCAACATTCATTTAAACAGATTCAATCAAGCAATTTAGAGCTAATGAATTTGAACCAAAAGCGACTAATTTCATTTCATGTTCAAAAAGATATTACTAGTGATTGACCAGAACAAAATAGACATAATGGCAATTTTAAGCCATTATCAAAAGAACAGACTAGACTTTCTAAACAGACAAAGGACATGACCAACACACACAACTTCTTCTGATAACCCTTAATCTAAATCAGAGGCTTCCGTAGTGTACTCTCCTGAGGAGCTACTTTCTTCTTGTTGTGGATTTGCTCCAATATTGTGAATTTTGTCATTCAAAGCTCTGAATTGTTCAGAAGCAAATATTTCAAATTTAGTTTCAGGAGCAAACATGGTTCTGCCTTCGTCTTTAAATTACCATCCATTAGTAGTCTTCTTCATCCAAGGCTTACCAATGTATCTTGGTTAATCACATTTGCATTGTTCTAGGAACATTTCTTCTCTCCATTGACCCTCACTCCTTATATCACAAGAATCTTGCTTATAAAGACAACATATGGCAGGTAGTAGGAAATTTTGAATGCAGCTAACTTCATATGATTCTTGATTACTTCAATCTAGTTAGTAGGAATTTTGTTTATGATAGCATGCATCAGGTACACATCTTCAGTGGTCATTCTATTATGAACTATCTTTCTAGGCAATATGACCCATGAGAGAATGTGGGCAATGATCCTCTCTTCCTTCTTTAGTCCTTCATGTCCATATCGTCCTTTTACAAGTTGATCTATAGGAAATCTCAACCGGCTTGAATAAAGATCAATTTTCTTCATATTCAAATTGAATTCGGAGTTGGATAAGTGTGGATATGCTCCTTTTGCTTCAAGTTCAGGGAATAACATCCAAACAAAGTCATCGATTAAAACATCTACACCTTTCACTCTAGATTTCATGCCACCATCCACAAACTTTAGATTATGGTAAAAGACGTCCACTAATTCAGGATACCAGTCTCCCTTTATTTGGACGAAACTTGACAGCTCTTGCATTTCCAGCCAGCTTGGAAAATCAAAACCCTCTCTTTAAATTTTCTAAGGGTGAGATGATTAGGATGAGCCATGGCCTTGACAGGGTTGATTAGAAACCTATTTCTTCTTTTCTCATCACTAATAAAACCAGAAGGATCAAGATTCCTTATGACAACAAATTGCTTTCCTTTACCTCCATCAGGATTTCTGCTAGAAGATGCCATTGAGAAGTAACTTCTAGAAACTTTCCTTTTCAGTTTTCGGGTTAACGGAGAAATGACACCCTCAATAGCAGCTATCTTATGTTTAAAACACATTTCACATGCGCGAACAAGACAATACTCAAACGAGGCCCATTTTTAAATTTTCAAATTTTAAGGCCCAAAACAAGAACATTTAGTCGATTGTGATAAAACAAAGTTGACTACTGTAAGACGTACAATTTTCAAAATAGACACAGATATACAAAGACACAAATTCGACTATGCCTATAATCAAGTCGACTAGACTTCAAAATATTTGATTTTCACACAAATCATTCAGACACTCAATCAAACAATCTTCAAGCAATCAATTGTCAAACAATCAAGCTTTTCATGCATGATGCACTAAGATAATACATGTTACCAGTTGTAGACACTCAAGATAGTTGATATATCCATGTTAATTCATTCATGAGTTCTCACTGCACCTGTTTCAAATCCTGGAAAACAGTTCATGTTTTTGTTGCAGTTACCCATTTAAATTTGGGTCCTTGATTGTCAGTTGTAGCCAGATGTTCCTTAGGTATCCATACGTATAATCCTTTAGGAACTCCAGCTCTTCTATAATAACAATTTCTAACAGTGTGACCAATACTATTACAATAAAAGCAAGCATGTTTAACAGGTTTGCTTAAATTTGAAAATTTTCTTGTATTGGACCTATTAGAATTAGCTTTATAACCAATGTCTTGTCTGTCAATAACTCTACCAGTAGATTTTGATACAACATTCAGATTTTCTGTACCCTGTGTAAATTTGGCTAGCGTGCTAGTCAAGTAATCTATTTGTTTCACATGAGCAGGGCATTTATCACATTCTTTCTTTATTGTAGTTTCAATTTTAACGTTCTGAGCAGACAATAAGGCTTCATCTAACTCTTTTTTTAGTTTCTCATTATTACTGACAAGATTATTGATCCTATGTCCATAATCCTTTCTATCAGAGTTGGGTCGATTAACCTTGTATTGGAGTCGCATAGCTTCAGCATGAATTTCTTTGAAGGCATCCAGCAGTAGGTCGTATTTGACTTCTATCGGTTCTTGTTCAAACTCTATGTCACTGTCATAGTCAGCCAATGATGCTCCAACCATATAGCAGATGTTTGATTCCTCATCATGATCAACATCTTCATCACTTGATGTTTCAAAATCACTGTTTTCTTAGGCTATATAAGCTCCTTTATGCTTTCTATTCTTGTCCTGATAAAACTTTCTGATGGCTTTCTGCTTCAGCTTCAGGTTTGGACAATCTGGTTTGATGTATCCCTTTTTCTCGCATTCATAGCATTGAACAACACTTGACCTGAAAGATTTCTTGGCTTTGTTGTGACCTGCATGGTTAGTAAGTTGACTATTATTTTTCATAAGTCGACTAAATTTCCTTAGCACCATGGTCATCAATTCTTTGTCGTCCATCTCAGCATCTGATTCTTCCTCTGACTTTGAGGGCTTTCTTGCTCGTTGCTTTCAGTGCAATGGACTTCTTCTCTTCAATCTCTTATTCGTCCTTCAACCTTCTAAGTTCTAGCTCATGCTCTCTCAATTTTCCAAACAGTGTAGCCATGTTCATGCTGGTCAAATCTTTGGACTCAAAGATTGTTTTGACTTTGGGTTGCCAACTTCTGTTTAGACTTTTCAAAATCTTGATATTGATCTCTTCCTTGCCAAAGATTTTTCCAAGAGCCATAAGGTGATTTACAATATGAGTGAACCTTTTCTAGACTTCATAGATTGTTTCAACAGCCTTTATCCTGAAAAGTTCATACTCTTGAATCATAGAATTCTTCCTTGCTCTCTTGACTTCATGAGTGACTTCCAAGACATCCCACATCTCCTTAGCATATTTGCATTGAGATATCCTGAAAAATTCATCAACAGTTAGTGTAGAGACAATGATATTTCTAGCTTTGACATCATATTGTGCTTTCCTGTTCTCTTCTTGAGACCACTAAAAAAAATTCAAAACAGTTTTTCCATCAACAGTATGAGTTGGCTAAAAAGGACCATTCAAAGTTGCATCCCAATTCTTCTATCTACGGATTCAAGAAATATTTGCATTCTAATTTTCCAAAACGGATGATTTTCACCCACAAACAGTGGTGGTTTGTTTGCAGATGCACCTTCACCAAAGGTTTGAAAACTGGAAGCCATTATCCAGGATATAGTCAATTTAAGGAAAAAAGAAGTGGACTAGTTTTTCAAATATTTTATGAAAACCAGTTTCGGTGCCAATTGTTGAAAACAGGATGACTCAGTTTCAACACCAAAAGGGGGGTGAATTGGTGAGGTTTAAAAATCAGAGTCTTTTCAAAATCTCTTTCGCAAAGTAAAAACCTTTACAAAGTTTTCTTGAATCTCAAGGAATGAAAGTTCTAAGTGCAGCTAAAATGTAAAGTTGACTACGTAAACAATTAAGTCAACTTAATGTAAAAATGTAAGGATAGAGAAATTAAACACAGATTTTTATACTGGTTCGGCCTCAATGCCTACATCCAGTGTCCTTCCATAATCTGGAAGCAAATGCACTATAATGGTCAAGGTTTTTACAATAAGGCTTTTATAGAGACCTCCACGTCAAAAGCATAAAACACCTCTCTAACCCTCTACCCAAAATATAGGCAGCAATACAAAGATTTGCAGCAAGATATCCCCTTTTCTACAATCTTTAACCCACTTTGAACAATCCTCAAAGTGTCCAGACTCCACGACTCAACCTCTTGTAATCACAACAAGATATCCAATCTCCAATGGATTGAAAGCAGTCTTGACCAATACGAATACACCAGCTATGCAGAATCTGATCAAATAGGAAGCACAATAAAGTTCTTTCTTAAAGCCTTTTTCTCAGAGATCACAATCTGTAAATCAAAATGAAAATGTCAGAATATCCAAAGTCGTATGTGATCAACTGAGTCACGTCTATTTATAGTTTTCTATAAATCAGATGCTCTTGTAATCGATTGTGCTACTGATGAAGTTGACGGTCATCAGATAGTTATAACAGTTAAGCAAATTAGAAGCAGTCATAACAACCAAATTGATTTTACATTTAATACAGTTGACTATCATAAATGTTTTAATAGACATTTGAAATATAGTCGTTACTGTACACAAGCATTAACATAATTTCCAATCAAATAACTAACTTAGTCGGATCCACTACGCATGTAGTCGGCCTAGGCACTTCAGCTCTGTTTGAAAATCTTTTCTATGCAAAATCACACACAATGCTACATTTGAAAATTCGTTCATAGTCACGAGTCTTAATCGACTTATTTCATAACGAAGTCGACATAAAACTTGCAGTTATGCCACACAATATAAGTTCATCAAAGTGTATGTGGTTTTCTCTTCAAAAGCATATGTAATGCATTCATAAATGATGTAACATATATAAGATCAGTGAATGTGCATTAATATATCAATATCAACACAAACATGTTCAATAAGATATCTTCCATAATAAAGAATAAAACATGTAATACATAACAATACATGTGTCATTAATAATGTATTGTTATCATAAAAACCAGAGTTACTAGAGCACTATGAGATTAAGGTTTAGCTAAATCAGTGCATCCCTTATCAACAATCTCAACACAAACATAATTGAAAATGCTGAGATGTGAAAGTAGAAGCATCTTAACACAAACATTAAATGTAACAGTAGAAGCATCAGTAAAAGCAAACTGAGGTTGAAACAGCAAATGTGGAACAAAATGAATAGTAAAATGCGTACCAGAATCACGACACAACAGCGAAAGAGACGATGAATGGTAAAATGCAACAGTGAAGAAGAAAATGAACAGTAAAATGAACGAACTGCAATGACTTAAATTCTTCAAGTGCAATGTAAACAAGATTCACTACATGGAAATGAAAATGAAAGCAAAACCTAAATCTCCCCAAAGGGGGAGGAAAAAGAAGACGCTTAACATAAGTGGCGGCTAGGAGACTTGCAGAGAAATCTGCTTTTAGAGTTTTATAGGACCCCCAAAAGACCAAAATTCCCTCCTAATGGGTCTATCCTACAAAATGACTTAAGCTTAGGCCCAAAGTCCTAAAGTTTGACCCAATGACATTCTAAAACGAAATTGAACAACACTATTGACGTGGCCACCCTCTTGAAGTCCCAGAATGTGCTTCCAACACTGCTATTGAGTTTCTCTAGTCACCTCATCTGATTCTTCGATCATGAAAGGCTCAGACCGTTCAGTGCAACATTACTCTGCAGGTTAGATCACTTGTGTGTGGTGTAGTCTTCACAAGATCGTTTCGTCAAGCTTTCTCAGACAGTTCGGTTCATGAAAGTCTCAGACCGTTCGGTTCATCAGTGATCAACCATACAGTGTAAGTTTTCACAGACCATTCAGTATAGGATTCCATTTACTGTTCGGTATAGGATTCCACCGACTCTTCGGTCAATTCTTCAACAGATCGTTCGGTTCTGTAGTTGTGCTCAACCATTCAAAGCATGTTTCTACAGACCGTTCGGTCAAGGCTTCAGAAGACCCTTTATCAACCTTTCAACAGTGATTGTCCTACACAAAATGATTAAAATAATTGAGTCCCAAATAATTCAAATTAATTAAAATAAGAGTTAGTCTTGAAATTAAGCCCAAATAGTGAAAATAAAACAATAATTGAGATTTAAGCACAATTCAATAACAATGTATGGTGTAGAGAGCTAAGTGTATCATGCAAAATGGTGACTCACCAAAATAGACCACACTTATTCTATTTCACTCTTGGGAAAAATTAAGACACATAATAAGGAACCATTCTAAATACATCAAGAGTGTGACACAACCATCCTTAAGGAAAACAGATTTACACAATCCTTAATGATTCTAGAAAAAGAAAAGGAGTAGACAACATCCATCACACAGATAATCAGAGGAAGTAGATACTCATGGAAATCATTCAGGCAATTCAAAACATGGCAAAATAATCAATCAGCTCGAGAGTTGATTGAAAAGCAACAAAACCACATAGATGCACTATCATTGTTTCTCTCAAATGTCTAAGGTAAGCAATGTTAACTCAATGCACTCAAGAAAGCAAGCAAAGCAACAATAGACTTGGCAAGACTCTGATATCAACACTAAAAAACATATGCATGTTAAAATCAAAAGGTCTTTTCACGGTTGTAATGAGGCCAAGGACAATGGAGGACATAATATGGATGAGAAGTTATAAACCAAAAGATATAGAGAGAAATGGGGAACAAGTGTAAACACAGTTAAATCACACCCAAAAATTCTAATTCAGTCCTCTTCTTGACTTCATTATTCATAATTTTATTTTATTTTTCTCATTTTTCTGTATTTTTTTTTCATTTCTCATCTTGTCTCTTTTCTTTTCTTTCTCTTTAGGACACAATTTTAAGAGACAAGATACATATCATATTTACAAAAAAAAAAAAAAAAAGAGGAACCAACTAGCCAATTCACCAGAATCCCGAAAAAGACCACAATTGTTCCCAAAACACTTCCAAAGCTCCAAAATTCCCTAAGGTTAAGGTAATCATGGTTTTTCACTTAGGGCTAGTGTATGAGCTTGAAAACAAAGAACAGGGGAAAGCATAGGCTCAAAGGGTTTATCAAAGGATCAAAACAAGGTAGGCTTATTTGGCTAGAGAGGTTCAAGGACAAAATTGCCTTTATCACTTCCAAACATGCATATCAATCAAGAATCATCAACAAGAGTCAAGCCAAGGCATATGCACAAACAATCAAGAGATATATCACAAAAAAAGAACATAAAGTGGCTCAAAACTCACATAGGGTAATTGTCACAATAAAATCAAGCTCTCAAACATCATAATCATCTTTCCAAGCAAATAAAGAGAAACATGCAAAACTGTACACAGACACAAAAAAAAAAACAACCTAGAAAAGAAAAATTTTAACAAAGAAAACAAAAATTAACAAAGGAAAATCAAAATCTCCCCCAATAGACCACACTTAAACTACACAATGTCCTCAATATGTTATAAGCATAAGATCATAATTCAGAATAGTCAACAGATCATGGACAAGTGCAATAAAAGTATGGATAGGAGGAGAAGGGGAAAGGAAACTCCCATGGTCATGGCGAAAGTTGCCAATTTTTGACTATCAGGGACGTGTTTTCCACCACTGGATCCAGCAAGGAAGTTTTGAGGAAGAACTGCTTTATCCTCTAGATTTGATCGAGCAGCGAAAAGTTTTCCACAACTGGATCTAAGAAGGAATGATTGTTGATGAGCCTGTTTAGTTGGTGCTAATTGATGTTGAAGCTTTTGTGTATGCTTGCACCTTTGTTTTCCACTATGGGTGTTTATTGGTCAAAACTATGCGTACCTCTTGTAACATGGTTAGTGCAATGTGGCTCCAAAGAAATGACATGCAGAGGTATAACACCCAATCTTAATGTAACAAAATGAACATCAAATATATTGTACAAATATGAATCAAGTTCAAATTTAGAAGTAATATCAAGCACATGCTCAGATTCATGTTCAGTGCATGGATAAGAAGTATTCAGATAGGATGGAAAAAAATGGTTATCATCATGTAAAGAGGGAAAATTAAAAGCATGCTTATCAACAATATAATCATCAACAACATACCCATGAATAACATAATCATTAACATCATAATCAAATTGAGGTATGTTTACCTCCACCACCCTGAAGATTGGTAAAGTGGTGGAAGATGAAATTGGTCTACCTGGCTCAAGAATGTTGCTTATATCTGCCTGGTCCTCACAATCGTTATTAGTATCAGTCTCCTTAGGTGCAAGAGTAGAGACATAGGAGGGTGGGAAAGTAGGTGGCGCAGTAGTAAGCTCATGACTTTGCTCCACATCTCCTATGTGGATGGCACTAACAACATCTTTCATCTGTCCCCATCAAATGAGTCAAACTTTGAATGGAAGCTCTCGTTTCCTATTGAAACTCCATGTTCTCTTGCTAAAATTGCATATTCTGAACTCTTGTTTCCAACTAAAACTGAATGTTCTGCATGGTCATCTGCTCCAACAACTCCATCAATGTAAGCTTAGAAATGGAAGGCTGGGGAGCTATTTGGGCAGAAGCATCATATTGCTGACTCTGGTATTGCTGGTGGAATGGTGAAGGCATACATGAATTCTGAAATGGTGGTGGTTCTTGATATTGATGTTGTGAAGTACCATACCCTCCCAAGTTTAGGATCATTCCATCCAGGATTATCGCTATACGAGTCAAAATGAGGCTGGGTAGGGAAGAATTTTTCCAAAAACAGATGCTGAAGATTTTCCCAACTGGCTTTCGATCCTAGAGGAAGATAATAAAGCCAATCCCAAGTTGTTCCTTGTAATGAGTGCAGAAATGCCCTTAAGAAAATGCGTTCATCTGGTACATGTGGAGGTTTCATTGCAGAGCAAATGAGATGGAACTCCTTAAAATGTTTACGTGGTCATTCACCTACAAAACCATGAAACTTAGGCAGCAAATGTATCAGTGCTATGGTGAAAACCCAATGATCATCATCCTCATTATGAGCAACCGACTCCCAAAGAGCACTCTCTTTAGTTGGATGATGAGTCATATTATTCTCAACATAGAAATAAGATGAATATACATGAGAACCATAATCAAAGTTAGATGCGTCAGGTGTAGTATGAAGAAAATATGGAGCACTGGATGCATAATGAGAATCGTAATCAGAGGCACATATAGAGGAAAAATCATAATCAGAGGCACTGACAGAATAAGCACTATTCATATGACCAAAATAGGTAGACATGTAGAAGGAAGGCGAAAGGAAGAATGCAGGAAAAATATGGAACTAAAGCTATTTAAATGCAACTCACATGATAGCACACACAAAACAGGACCACACACTCACAACACAAGACAAAGCACAAAACACACTAACACAATAAACGACCTAAGATCGAACCGTTGGTCCCCGACAATGGCACCAAAATTTGATTAGGTCGCACCCGAGTCAAATTTAATGTGCAATAAGAATGTAGTATAGATTAGGAAGTGACTCATAGGTCGTCTCTCAAGGACCAAATGTGCTTCGAGAATTAGGTCTAACACGTAGTGGGGGGGGGGGGGGTTCCGTGACGAGTTTGTAAATTCAATTGAACTTAATTAAACTGGTAATTAAACGCAACCAAACATAATTTAAAACGCCGAGATGTGAACCAAGAATACCGAACGATCGTACAAGTGATGGAATGTTAAATCCCTGGCAAGTGTACCAGATCGTTATCAAGTAATATAAATGGGTAAGTCCAAGCATCGTTTTCCAAAGGACTCTTAGGCCTTACTTTTCATGTAAACAAATCACGTAAGACTTGAGAGAAGAATTAAATTGAGGTGTGTATGCAAAGAAAAATAAACATGCAAATGGAATGATTCAATTGGCTTTAAGAAACTATGGATAAATGGAGTTGTTGGGGTTTACAATTTCATCTTATCCACCCTCATATATCTACTCTTCTTATTTAATTAGTTTATTTATCATATTGTCATGCAAACTTTCTTAGTCTACCCTTAACCTAATCCCTTGGTGAAAAGAGCCTATTACTAATTATCGGCTTGCTATCCCTAGCCTACCCTAGTAATTAATAATGCATGATAAGCGGAAGCAAAATACAATTGATCGTCCTACCCCTATCCCTAGGCGGTATTAACATAATCAAGGAATTCAACACCAGTTCATGACATTACTATACGTCCCCGTATCAATAAAGACAAACAATATTTACCGAATGAGTTAAACGATAAAAGCATTAAGCATAGGTGAAGAACCCAACAATTGATAAATCAAGCATATGCAAGCATATAAAATAAATAAGAATTTGGATATATGAGAGTTTCAAAATATTACATTGTTCTGCAACAACCTAGGATTTATTTCACCATAATCATGGTGAAACTAGATGAAATATTATGAAAGAATGGAAGAAATAACCCTAAACTTAGTAGATTGGAGCCTAAGCATCCAAGGAACCTCCTCCAAGGTGTGTGGAATAGCTCTGGACGTTTCTCTCTGCCAAAAGAATGTGTTTTGATTCGCACTAGGGCAATATATAAGCCCAAAAAGATTACAGAATCTAGCTAATAAAAACAGACAACCGCCCAGGCGCCTAAGTTCACCGCTCAACAGTTTCCCTCTAATCGCTCTGAGCGCTCAGTGTAACGCCCACACCCCGACAACTTACAGGGACTGCTGACTGCCCTCACACATCAACACGAGGCTTTCCAGTGTGCTTTGTCCTCACTCACACACTTTCCGAGAAAACTTCCCGGAAGGTCACCCATCCCATAATTACTCTAGGCTAAGCACGCTTAACCATGGAGTTCTTATGAGTTAGGCTATCGAAAAGCAAATGCATTTGTTGATATAAGTAGTCAAATCAATTCCTTTAAGTTATCCTTCAACTGTATAGTCCCATACCTATACAATCTCTAGATCCCTCTCATTCCGGTGTATGTTCGATTCGTCCATGTGCCCCTTCCACTCGAATCCTGCCAGGAGCCGCACTCCCCGCCCTCGTTAGTGCCCGGGCGTCACACTCAGCGGTCCATTCTAGCGCTCAGTGATTCACTTGACCCTTCTTTTCATCATTTTTCTCCTTCTTTCATGGGTCTAAATCCACTTTACTTCACTTCCATCTTCAATTCACCTTAAAACCCTACAAAACAATGTAAAAATAAGCATAATATCTCTAAAACCAACTTTTGACTCTCACAAGACATAACTAAGTATTTTACTTGGTTTTAAGCTCATTCTAAACCATAAAGGGTGTGTTTTAATATCAATTTTAAGTATGAAAATAATGGCTTTTAGACCGTTATCATTGAACAGTTCTATCATTGAGACCAAATGGTCTCTAAGCCAGAAATGGAAACGAGCATACTAAAGTCAAACGGTCCTAAAGATAGACCAAACGGTAAACAATTTTAAGGCCGAATGGAAATGAGATTGAAAACTAAACAGGAAACGAAGACAAGTTGAACAGTCTATCAGTGAACAACACTCACAAACCGAACGGTCTAAATGAAACAAAACCAAAAAATGCAGAATTCATCAAGATTTGAAATAAATGTTGGAACAATAAACACGCAAAAAACGTAACAGCAGCTTAATTGAAATGCACCAAATGAACTTAAAAATTAAAAGCAAAAGTAGAAGCATCAGTAAAAGTAAACCGAGATTGAAACAGTAAATGGAGAATAAAATGAACAGTAAAATGCAAACTAGAATCACGGCACAACAGCAAAAGAGACGATGAAAGGTAAAATGCAACAATGAAGAAGACAGTGAACAGTAAAATGAACGAATTGCAACGATTTCAATTCTTAAAGTGCAATGTCAATAAGATTCAGTACATGGAAATGAAAATGAACGCAAAACCTAAACCTCCCCAAAGGGGGAGGAAGAAGAAGACGCTCCCAAGGACTGAAAATGTAAGTGGCGACTGGGAGATGTTAAGAAACAGGTAGCCTTCTTTTTACACCAAGAGGGGGGGTGAATTGGTGTTAATTCAAAATTAAAATCTTTTCAGAATCTTGATATGAAAAATTCAAAGCTTTTGATCTTTCCTTGAAATGCAAGTTATTGAAAATTCAATGCAGCGGAAAAACGCAGTTGACTGCCTAGCAGATATAGTCGACTGGAAAATAAAGAGTGTAGGGATGAGAAAATTCAAACACTGTGTTTATACTGGTTCGGCCAGCAATGCCTACATCCAGTGTCCTTCCAACCCAGGAAGAAAATACACTATAATGGTTGTAGTTTTTACAACAAGGAATTTATAGAAACACCACGCAAAAATATAAATCACCTCTCAAACCTAAAACCAAATATAGCTGCACACACAAAACTAGAATTGCAACAAGAATCCCCTCTTCTGCAATCTGCACCCACGTCGAACAATCCTTAATGTGGCACCAACGCTCTTCACAGGATGTCAAGCCTATCACAGCAGACTTCATAGGTTGTCAAGCCTTCAATCAAAAACCAGTAGTCTTCATAGGATGTCAAGCCTATCAAGATCAAATAAAAGCACCTCCTTTGTGCAGATATTGATCAAACAGTAAGAGCAATTAACTTCTCGTTCTGAATCTCTCTCAAGCAAGATCACCACAATCTTCTTGGAGAATTCTTGGAGCTTCTAAAGAAATCAATTTGAAACAGGAAAATGAAAATGTCAGATCACAAAAGTCATAGAACAATTTGCGTTCTGTCTATTTATAACTTTCTGTTTCATCATATTGATTCTCAGTCGAATAGCCTACTAATACAGTCGACTGTATTAAAACAGTTATAATAGACAATCAGCATAAAGGCTCCTCAGTCAAAAAAATTAAGACACATTTATTACAGTTGACTAGGTCACACGGTTTTAAATAACTTTTGAAAATATAGCCCGTTGGAGCTTGTAGGCTTAACAGAATTTCAAACAGAACAGTAACACAGTCGAATATGCATTCACAATGTCGACTAACACATGAAAAATCACTTTGAAATTCTTTTCAACTCAAAATCTCACACAACACTGGTTCACAAAATCTGTACAAAGATTTTAGCATAGTCGAATCCATTAAGAGTGTATTTGACTGGACTAGAACTTTGTCACAACACATATAAGTTCAAAAGGTTCTTGTGATCTTTTCTTTCAGAAATGTGTAATAATAAAAAAAAATTATCTCACATTTCAATACAAGCATGCTTCACAAATATAACACTTAATCAAACATAGAAACATACAATGTAATTCATCAAAACATGTTCAGCAGATATAACAAACATTACAGAATAAGAACATGTAATATTGGAACATATGTACTGTTATTAAGCACTGAGTTGTCATCATCAAAAACCAGTTTGATATAGAGTTTGTGTTGTCAACAATCTCAACAGGAGACTTGCAGAGAAATATGCTTTTAGAGTTTTATAGGACCCCCAAAAGACCAAAATGCCCTCCTAATGGGCCTATCCTACAAAATGACCTAAACTTGGGCCCAAAGTTTTAAAGTTTGACCCATTGACATTCTAAAATGAAATTGAACAACACTATTGAAGTGGCCACCCTCTTGAAGTCCCAGAATGTGCTTCCAACACTGTTGTTGAGTTTCTCTGGTCACCTCATCTGACCATTCGGCCATGAAGGGCTCAGACCGTTCAGTGCAACACTTCTCTGCAGGTTAGATCACTTGTGTGCGGTGCACTCTTCACAAGATTGTTCGGTCATTCATCGTCAGACAATATTTATTTGTCATTCGGTTCATTAGTGCTCCGTCATATAGTGTAAGCTTTCACAGACCATTCGGTATAGGATTCCATTGACCGTTCGGTATAGGATTCCACTGACCGCTCGATCTATTCTTCAACAGATTGTTCGGTTCTGTAGTTATGCTCAGCCATTCGAAGCATATTTCTACAGACTGTTTGGTCAAGGCTTCAGAAGAGCATTTACCAACCTTTCAATAGTGATTGTCCTGCACAAAATGATTGAAATAATTAAGCCCCAAATAACTCAAATTAATTAAAAATATAATTAGTCTTGAAATCAAGCCCAAATAGTGAAAATGAAATGATAATTGAGAATTAAGCACAATTCACTAACAACTTATGGTTTAGTTACTGTTGACTTGTTTGTATGTTTGTAAGCTTGCAGATACACAAAGATGCTTTTCAACAACGGATTTTTTATCATCATCAAAAAGGGGGAGATTGTTACCAATGAGGAGCATTGGTGTCATGAAGATAATGATTTTGATGATCCTACAAAATGAAGAATATGAAGATCCTTATTGTATGAAGTTTAAAAGCCTTCTAGGATGATTGGTCCATGAGGAAACGAAGCAACAACGCAAATGCAAACCGAACACCATATAACGTTGAAGACCGAACAACTATTATGAGTCAAAGACTGAACGATATGTAATAGCTGAAGGCTAGACGGTGTATAGCAGTTCAAGGCCAAACACAGGCTGAACACAATTCAAGACCAAACGAACACTCACAGGACTGAACGTAGTTGAACATTGGCCAAAATCAAATGAATATCGAACGATCACTAACAATAAAGGTCGAACAACGTACAACAGTTAAAGGGTGAACACTGTTAAAGACCAACTGGTCATCATCGGTTGAAGACCGAACGATCATATCAAATAAAGGCTTAATGGAGTATAGTTGTTGAAAGTTGAACACTGATAGAAGGCCGAGAGGTGGAGGGCATGAGCAAGACGGAGCAGGTAGCACCGAACGATGAAAGGCACTGAGGAATAAAGCCGAACGACAAAAGGAAATAAGGCTTAAACCGAATGGTAGAAGGAGTTGAAGAACTGAAGCCGACTAGTTTAAAGGGTTAATATTCAAATTGTTTTAAGTCTCGCAGATAATCGATTATCACTTATGATAATAGATTACCAAAGGAAATTGTAATGTGTCTTTTTAGTTTCGGACCAGTAAGTTATATATACCTTTGCCTAACACTTTAGAAAAGTATCTAAGCCATTTTGAGAATACAGTGCAATGTGAGGAAGTTCTCAAAGTGTTAGTTCATTGCTCTTGTCAAGTCTTGTGAATAGGAGAAGCTCAAGCTTTGTGTGTCAAATGTCGGAGCGGTTTTCTTCAAGTTGGCTGAGCTGTTTTTATTCCGGTTCGTTGGTCGAAGGAAGAATTTTGATGCACTCTTCTGGTTCGTCTGTCGAAGGAAAGTGCTCACTGTCTGCTTCTGGTTCGTTTGTCGAAGGAAGCTCCCTTCCGGTTCGTTCGTCAAAGGAAGGTTTTGCCTTTCTATTTTATTCACTATATTGTAATCTGTGAAACTGATTTTAGTGAAACCATTAATCACTCTTTATAGTCATTAATAACTGGAGGTAGAATTTGTTGATTCGAACCATTATAAAAATCCTCTGTGTAATTTTTCTACTCCCTACACTCTTTTTACATTTTTTGCACGTTGACTGTTTGTTAAAATGTTTATAAGAAAATTAAAGGAACCATTTTTTTTAATTGACCGAACAAGCTCTTTGCTTTTAACAATCTGTATCAAACTCTGTGTTTTTATTTCCGCTGCGTAAAATCGGTACCAGTTGTTGTCTCAACAAATCTGAGGTTTTAGAGAGTGCTAACAAGTATATTTGGACTGGTTTATACATGTTAAATTGAATTGGAAGTTTAAAGGTGTAAAATTGAAACAAGGTAGCTTGCAAGAGTGAAAAATGAGTTTTCAAGTGTCAAATTGAGTAACAACAGGGTTCTCTATGTTTTCTCAAGTTCTGAAGGATCTTAGGGATATTTAGAAGTTGAAGGTAGGGTTTCCAAGGTCCAATTCAAAGGGGTTTTGTGTTAGGAATAGAAGAGGAGGGAATTAACCTAATACTGAACGGTAAGGCAGGGGGAAGTGAGGCCGAATGGTGCATGAGAGGAGAAGCCGAACGGTAAGGCAAGGGGGAAATAAGGCCGAACAGAGAGACAGGGGGAACTGAAGCCGACAATGCATGAGAGGAGAAGTCGAACGGTAAGACAAGGGGGAAGTGAGGCTGAACAGAGAGACAGGGGAAAGTGAGGTCGAACGGTGTGAAAGGAGAAGCCGAATGGTAAGGCAAAAGGGAAGTATAGACCGAACGATATCCAGAATGGAGGAGGGAAGTAGAGGCAGATGAAAGGGAGGATGGGATCAAAGGTCGAACAATATATATACGTTAGTACCGAACGGTAATTAGTAGAAGCAAATTGGGTTTTCATAAGGGTTAGGGTGCCACTTGGCAACACTGCAACATTTTTTGGGAGTTTTTAGGGTTCTGGATGTCCATTTTGGACATTTTTTATATTGTTTTGGGGGGTTTTGGACCTTTTCGAAACTGTTGGTGAGGATTTCATACCTGTTTTCCTTACCTAAATATGAGTACCAAGAAACCATGAATAAATTGTGTAATTGGGTGATTTTTGATGACTTGTATGGTTGTTTTTATTTCTTTAATGTCCAAACTATATTATCATATATATTTTTCACCACATATCATATTTAATGAATGTCTAACATCTAATATCAATAAGGAAAATTACAGTATGAGTTTTTTCAAAATATTATTCTTAATGGACTTCTTTATGATTTTATAAATATAATGTTAATATTCTTCTATCACTCCTCATGTACTTGCTCACGATTATGACGTATCAATGCAATTTTATCCTCTTGACATCATTAAATGATTTTTTAATATACAATATGAATCATTATGGATGAGAAACTTTTGATGCCTATAGTACAACACCTTTTGTAATGTTCCAATTTAGTATTCTTTTATAGGTAAAAAATATATAATTAAATGAGACAACTAAAGTTGTTCCAATATGCATACAAAATTTGTCAAAAACAAAAAGAGAAACTTTGTTAAAACATAATGTCTAAAAAGCAACAACGGGATATGGAATGAAAAAAATAAACACATTTATAAAAGAGAACATTAATTGAGCATAGAAATCTTCAAGACATCTCTCACTTGTTGACTTCTCTTAAAATGATCCCTTATATTTGAAGCTCTATAAGCTTAACTTTGTTGGTAATAAAACATTTTCTATTTGGCTCTCTCACATTATGCCTGGTTGCATAATCTAGCTCATTGATTTGAAGACACTCTGTAGTGGACCTGTAAAAAATTTCATAGCTAAGAACTACATAATCATTGTTGAATATAGTGAAAATTGTATATGAGATTAATCTCTCTTTGTGAATATATACCTAGAATCCTTTATTTATAAAAGAAAAAATGAGTTAAGCCCAAAATACAAATAAGAAATAATAACAAATTAACTAAAGATAAAATATAAATATAAAATAAAGATAATATATCTAATGCATACAAACCGTATGTCCCAAACTTATTACTAATATAATCCATAAAGACTTAGTAAAAATATCTCCTTCTGCATTTAAGTGACACCAAATTGTTAATGATTTGTGAATATGACATAGAAGACGAATTACCAACCCAAAAAACTCTCCCTAAGCAACAAATATGGGGTGTTGCTCCATGTAAATCTTTTCTTGCAAATCGTCGTTAAGGAATGTTTTGTTGACATCCAGTGTAATGGTGACAAAAGGGAGGTCAATAGAGAAAAGAACAAAAGAAGTCATGGATGAACAAGAGATGGAAACCTTAAAAATCCAAGATTCTCCAATCACGACACTTGAAAAAGGAAAAGGAGCCACCTCGATGCTCTAAATAGTTGCCTGAGAGGAGACGAGACATGCGACAACGCATGATGAACCTGAAAGAGGAAAAAAAAGAGACCTTGACGCTCTGAATCATTGCTTGAGAGGAGACGAGACGTGCCACACGCACGACGAAAAAGGGGGTAGATCCACAACTTCAAAAGGCACTAAAAGTCCGTAGGAGTTCCGATGAAGGCGTCATTGACGACATGGTAGTCACTTGATCGAGATTATCAAAATCATGTGATCGTTGGTCTAAACTAGAACTCCAGTAGTGGCAGTGGTAGACGATGATGCCGTAGTGGCGCCGATAACGACAAGTGTAGTGATGGAGACAATGAGAATTTTTTTTTCTCAAAATAACCTTAGGTTTTAGATACCATGTTGAATATAATGAAAACTATGTATGAAATTAATCTCCCTTATGTTGAATATACAAATATGGTCATCTATTTATAATAAAAGAAATATGAACTAAACTAAAAATACAAATAAGAAATAAAAATTAACTAACTAAAGATAAAAGATAAATATAAAATAAAGATAATATATTTAACACATACAATATCCTATTTTCCTAAAAACTATGTTATACTATCCTTTCCTATTTTCCTCACTTTCAAAAAGCTATCTTCTATTCTTCAAATGTTAAAACAAAATGGCAAAAATATCCGATAAGGCAACAAAACATTTTAGATAATTGTTGTAAACATCATAACATATGCCACCTAAAACAACTAGAAAGATTCATGCTATATAATATAAGTGTCATACTTATTGTTGCTAAGTGTCATACTTATTGCATACTTATTGCCACCTAAAATAATTATAGTTAGTTTTGAAAGATCAAGAAAAATAGACTTAAGAGATTTGATAAAAAGTTTATCTTTATCTAGGATAAGGTCATCAATAAAACATATGCAACCATTGACACGAGAAGGAATGGAATAAAGGTCTTTTACTGGATATAAGAAAGAATAAAAAACTTGTAGGAAGATGCAATTACCATATAACATGCTATGAGAATTGTATCTTCCCAAAAGTAAATAGAAACGTTATGGTTGAGAAGAAGTGTCTCAAATAGCGTCAAACAAGTATTGATTATTTCTTTTAACGATAATGCTATCTTGTGATGTGTGAGAGCTAATTATTTGATGAAAAATACCTTATCAAAGATTACAACTATGAAGACGCATATCTACAAATATTGTTTTAATACAAGTTTTTTTAAAATTTCAATTGAGATGACTAATTATCTTAATATCATAAGAAATACATTTAATTATTAGTAATCTCGAATTATAAATTAGATGTAATTTGTTAATATAATTATTAGAAGGTGAAAATTTATATGACCACATTATTTAGACATTTGAGAATCTTATAATGATATTATATATATTAATGATATTATATCACGTGACAATATTTGAAAAATCAATATAATGATATAATATTTTATATAAGACTTAATAGTACTGATGGTCCTAATTTTTGTCAATTTTATTTGAAATGGTCCTAATTTTTTAAAATATTCAATGTAGTCTTAAATATTGTAATTTGTGTTCAATTTAGTCTTTTTTGCAAATACGGTTTAAATCATTAACGAACAACTACTAATCTGCCTTGACTGAAACATGACACAACTAATGAGGGATTGCCATGTGGTAGCCTCTTCCCCACCCAAAAAATTAAGGTTTCTGAATGCAAGGGGGGAAGACGTCCTTATGCCTGGAGGAAAACTGAAGCTCGTGATGGTCCAATTGACCATGGTGGGTCTGTCGGAGTTTCACAGAAACGAGAGCAAACTCCTTTCTCATCGCGCGGTGAGGGTTCGGTGCCTCCATGAAGGTCCAATCTGTGACGTCGTCGCGATGCGAGAAGCCCACCATTCTCAGGAGGTTTCGCGGCAATAGGACTCGCGATTGAGGGTTCCGATTTAGGGGTTTTTGTTGTGTTATCTAGTTTTTGTAAATTAGAATATATGGTTTTCGTTTCAAAATTGATTTGGGAAATTCTTGGTTCTTCTCTATTTTGCGAGTGGTTAAAGATTTTGTTCTTTCTTGTAGGTCTGGGTTTTGCGAAGTGGGGGATGAGGGTTCAAATTGGGAATGTTAGAGTTTTCTGAACTTGGAGTTTTCTTTTGGAGTATGTATCTGATTTGTTCTTTGAAAGGATGTTGGTTCTGGTGATCATGATTAGGGGTGGTCATTTCTTGATCTTTTTCCATGAATTTGTTTTTCCGTTTTGGGTTCATTTGATTTGCAATAATGGGTTTCGTGGTGGTTGTTGTTGGATGTACGGGTGGTGCCAATGAAGGTGCTAGTAGGTGGTCGTGGGTGGTGTTTTTAGGTGGTTGCTGGAAGAAGAAGATGATGGAGGTGCGAAGATGATGGTTGGCTGTGACCGTGGCAGCAACGGTCAGGGTTAGGTGGTGGCTAGGGTTTCTGTGCAAGGAAAAATTAAGGTTTCTAGAGGTAGGAGATGATAATGACGTGTTCAAGAGTGATGTGTCAATGATTGCACAACTAGACATTTGGTCGTTAACAATTTAAATGGCGTTTATAAAAAGAACTAAATTGAATACAAATTACAATTTTTAGAATTGTATTGAACATTTCAAAATAATTAGAACCATTTCGAATAAAACTGACAAAAATTGGGACTATGAAAACTATTAAACCTTTATATAATGTTATAAATGTAAATAACGACAAAAATATATATTAATTTCTTTATCAAATGTTAATATCATATATTCTTATTTACATAATATATACTAATCATATTTATTATTTTTAAACAGTTGTTGCTCATAATTTAAGATGCTAAATATGTCACTTCAAAGCAACTCCTCTAACTTTGTAATAAACACCTATGATATATATGAATTATAGAAAAAGAAAGAGATATATATTGCATAAAACTATCTTTTTTATTTAATGAAAAAAATAATAATAATAAGGGGTTAACTTTTAAAAGCAATTTAAAATTTTCCTATCGTCTACTTTTTTTTTTCTTTAAATGAAATTTAAAATTATCTTCTGTTACCTGAGTTTCTATCCCACCTAATGAAACATGTAATAAAGTTTCAACCTGGTGTAATTCTTTCATCCTTGTTTCTCACCCTATAACAATGTGAAAAGAGTGACTATAGTACTACTACATGTTGTCCATTAGGAAGGTGTGGCTAAGGTTCTAAGGTCCTTTTGGTAACGTTTCTGTTACTCAAAAGACTGTCACATGTCATAAGACTCACTCACTCAGTCTCTATAAATGGTGGAAAACAATTAGTGTCTGCCCAAACAGGGACTCTTCCCCCCTCCCACAACTAAATCAGATCCTGTTAGAGGCATGTTTCACCAACATAATAAAGCAGATGTTGGCAACCACACAGTTTCATTCACCACCCTTCAATCTGTGGGACCCAAATCCAAACCCTCTTCCAAACCCTAGCTACTTCATTTTACACCTTTTTTTGGATTTGTTATCAAGTCCAATCACTAGCTAACCCTAGCTCATTCATGCCATCACTATTCACTAGCCATTTGCAGTGCCTCTGTGGAAAATGGAAGTTGGAAACATATGTAAAAAATAACAGATTATGGTGCTTTTTAAATAGAGATGGGAGACAAAGTCTCATGACATCCACTTTGTTTAGGAGAATAGGACATAATGGAAAGGTTGTATATCAAATGATAAAACGTACCTTCATTTCAAGTGTTACTTAAAAAGAAGATAAGCATACTTAAACAATATTTTTTTGGATCATTTATGTGTCATTATATAATTGATCCATTATAATATTTATGATTATTATTATTATTGATTGTGAAGAATATTTTCTTAAAAATGTAAAATATTTAGTTAATTTAATGTTGATTTATTTGCTCTCAAGATTTTTGTAATAAGATAAAAGAAAAGAACACTCTATTGGTATTTCTTTTTCAATTACCCTATTGTTATTTTTGGACTAAATTTTGAAATTATAACATTCAGCCAGATTTCTTGGTTCACAACCTAATATAATTTCCGAAAAACTTTCATTGAAAATAAAAATATATTGAGAAAAATGTTTTAAAAAGTATACTTCTAGCATTTTGTATATATACATAAGATTAAATATCTTTTTAGTTTTTAAATTTGTTTGTTTCAAATTTTAATATATTTTAATTTTTAAACTTTAAAAATAAATTAATATAATTATTTTAATCTAACAATATTAATTATTTTACGTATTAAATGACCGTTTATATCGATATTTGAACTACAAATAAGATGGAAATAACTCAAACGTCAATTTAAAACATTTTTTAATATATCTAAAAAATTTAACTTAATTAAATTAATAAAATTATATTCATTTTTAAAATTTGAAAACCAAACTCTAACAAAATTTAAAAACTAAACTAAATTGTTTCAAACTTTAAAACAAAATCGAATTCTAATTTTACGATCTAATTTAAGAACTTGAATTATATTTAACCTTAGAAAAGAATCTTTCTTTCTCTTTCTATAATGTTTTCATGGCAACCCATATTTGCATTTTCTTTCATAGTAAAATGAGAGTAACCGGATAATCCTCTAACTTATTTCAGAAAAAGAGACTATTATCCATTGATCTAACATCCTTTGTGGAAGTATTTTTGTTTAGAAAAGGCAAATCAACCAAATCAGTGTGCTTTTAAACAAGAAATTTTAGGGTGATTGATTTTTCACTTTCCTCCTTTATACAGTTCTCTAATAGATTATAATAATATTATATACATTTTTGGTGCAGAGGTTTGACAAGTTGAGCAACAAATCTGAGTGGACAAGTAAAAGCTGGGAATTTTCATATGCACAAGTAAGCATAATTAGAGTTCCACCCACCCCTCTCACATCGTCAAAGCAGGAGCCACATGTGCTTGTGCTCAACCTTTGTCTATCTGTCCCTCACCACAAACATTTCTTCAATATTTTCAGCTTTAAACTTGGTTTATGCAGTATAACTCAGATAAAACTATCAGATGTGTCTGCACAGAAACCCAAAAGAAACTAATTTGTAAACTGTCAAACTTTTGATTGAATACAACAAAAACTAGCTATTGATTCTTGATCAATGTTCTTGGTTAAAAAAAATAAACAGATTGTTTTTTCTGTCATCATTAATCTTTTGCAGCAGAACAACTACTGATTTTGCAGCACTGAAATGTCTACCACAAGGATGGAACTACTAAACCACTTTACAAGAAGCTACTATGCAGATTCTTCAGGTTTGGCCGTGTGACCCAACAGATAGAGGGTTTCAATCAATTTGAAATAAAGAGCAATTTTAGATGTTGTCACTTTCTCCAAATCAACCATGCATGGGGTCCCTTTCTGATTGCAAAAGGGTTTCAAGAAAATTTAGTTTGTAACATAAAAACATTGCTTTTTGGGTAAGATGCCACCAACAAAGAACCCTCAAAAGAAAATTTTAAAAGGATAGGCTTTGTTCGATTGCCAATGACCCTAAACATATAAACTTTGGCTTAAAATTATAAGATTTTGTTTTGTTAAAAAGAAGAGCTAAATGTATGATTGGACCCTAAGCTCTTTTCTTTTCTTCTCTCCTTTGAAAGCAACATGCAAATGAAACAAAACAAATAACATGCATTGTTATTCTCTTCTAAGAAACAGTGTATAACCTAAGGATGAAAAGCACAAAACCGTACACAATAAAGCCAGCAACTAATGGTCTATTTCGTCCTTGGATTTAGACATCCTGCAACTGTAAAACATTTGCTTCGGTTTCAGAGGAAGGACCCCCCTCTAAACAATTCCTTGCTTCTTCTCTCTTTGATCATCACTGCCCACACTGTAATCAAAGACAAATAGATGGCCTAATCTCTGTCACATGCTAATTGGTTAGTGTTGTTGCCCTCTTTCTCAGGTGGGTCATTATGTCACACCTCATTTTTACTTTCTCCAACTTTATATAATACTCCAATAAATTAATTCACTTTAGTTAAACATTGCCTAAGGATTCTCCCACAAATTAATGTCTAAGACATAATATAATATTTCATGATTTTTTTTATAAACATTATGTCTTGTTATAAGATACCCTTTCACATAAATTCATGTTTGGTTTAGTTAGTGTGTGTCTATATATATATATATACACACACACACAAGCTCTTACACAATTTTAAAGTTATATTACAATATTAATGTTACAATGTTTCATCCGAAGTTGACTTAGAATCAGAAGCTAAATATGGATTACTTTTAATTTTGTTTTTCTTTGACAGTATTTATTCACAAGTGAAACTAAATTAAATTATTTTTGTTAATATTATTTGAACAAATTTCCCTTGAACAAAATTGTCTAAACATAAATAAATTACATTATTTTGTTTTTATCAAAATTGAGTTTAAAACATAATTTTTATTCAAACTATGTAAGCATATATATCACTACAAAGGGTCTTATTAGTGACCCTTGTTTACAAAAGTGTTGAATGTTGTGTTTGGATTAAATAAAGAGTCTGTTTCCAGTTTAAAATTAATTAACATTAAGATTTGAATATATGCAAGACTTTGAAGAAGTGTAAAATGTATAATAATAATAATATTTTAGATAACTATATTTCCACAAATCAACAAAATTAAATAATCTCTTGAAACTTAGTATTTTCTCTCTTTTTTCCTATACTATTACAAAAAAAAAAAGTTTATTTTTTCTAATGATTATAGTTGTTTCGACATCATATTTCTAATCCTTTACTTGGTAAATAGAAATTTATTATTAGCAATAAAAAAAATGCTTGATTAATGCACACTTTAATCCTAACACATGTTCTCCATTTCAATCAACAACCTAATCGAAAACCAAATAAAAAGACTTTTTGAAGGTCTCCTAACTGCAAACCTGAGTTTTCTGATATAATAATCACTTTGTTGGATATTTATGACATAATTTAATGGAATGCTTAGAAATGATAGAAGGCAGAGAAACTAAAGAGAAGAAGCAAAAGAGCACAAAGAGAAAAGAAAAAGAAAATGAGGCCCTTAACCCGGGTCCCTACCTAAACCTGCCGTATCCTGCGCCAAAGATGGCTGATTCACATCACGACACCTATTCCATCCCTTCATTCAAAATCATTCATCCAATCTCTTTCTCACTCACTCCTCCAAACATTTTCGTTAAGGAACATGTTCCTTAATTTTAAGATTACTTTAACTATGAAAGTAAATCATGTTGTTAGATATGAGTATCTTAAACTGTGCGTACTTACTTAGGTTTCTCTCAGGATAAAACATTCGTGTAAAAAAGAAAATCTCACTCACTCACTCACTTACACACTCACACCCTCACACCCTCATGCTATATAAACATGTGACAGGCATAAAAGGAACTACGTCCCCTACCAAATTCAAAACTTGAACTTTTCTTTACCCTCTTTCAGTACTTTGTGAAAGGCAGCATATGGAGTGCATCAACCCTACTTCTTGTGAAGGGTCATCCTCCAAGAACAAGAGCAAGGAGAAAAAGGGTGTGAAGAAAGGGAGCAAGGGAGGGGTGAAGCTTTCCACCGATCCACAAAGCGTGGCAGCCAGAGAAAGAAGGCACAGAATCAGTGACAGATTTAAGATCCTTCAGAGCATGGTCCCTGGTGGGAGCAAGATGGACACAGTCTCCATGTTGGAGGGAGCCATTCACTACGTCAAGTTCCTCAAAACCCAGATTTGGCTCCACCAAGCATTGATAAACTTTGTAGATTTTGATCATGATGATGAACCTCCCGTGTACCTCCCCGCAGAGTATAATTTCCCTCATCAACATTCCTTCTCTCTTCAGCAAAACCATCCTTCAGTTTCGGTGCATTCTCATCAGCTGAGCCTACCACAGCCACCACTAGCACAGTGCTGCTTCCAAGGTGAAGAAGACTTTGATGCCACTATGAAATATTGGCCTTCTTAGTATCTTGTCTTGTTTACATATATGATATAGATTCAGCTTCTTTTATGTAGTAATGTGAACTCCCAATGGTTAAATCTCATATGTTAGTAATATTAATGTTAGATCATGTGCAGTTCTTGCATGCTAGTGTCTTCCTCAGTCAGCATGATATATTTGGACAAATTTCTATGAAAAAGAAAATGAATTTTTAAGGTTTTTGATAAGTTAAATCAACTGCTGTGTTTTTAGAAGGTAAAATGAGAGAACTTCTATGAATGTTAAATATAATTATATAAGTTATATAAGTTTTTATTTAAATTGATTTTAAACTATCTTCTTTTCTCTGTAAGTGTTTATATTTGATGTGTGGTAAGTTATTTTTGAAAGAAACATGTATATGACATATATGACCAAAATAATAGTCCAAGATCAGTGGCCGATGGGCGACAAATAAAGTGACCATTCTTCTGCATAGGTCAAAATCAATTACATAAATAAATGTAAACTTCATTTTACAAATTAATTTTACAAATTAATTTTATAAATTTACTTAAAATTCACTTCTTATCTATAATTACTTTTTTAAACCTTCTTAAAATAAAATTAGATGTATCAGTAAAAAAAAAAGTTTATTTAATTTGATCATAGGGCTTGGTATCCAATAATGGAGCATTCAATAACTACATAAAATTTTAAGGAAAAGGCAGGAAATCAGTTGAACTTATGAATTAATGGTTTCTAATTTATTTTTTCTCAACAGTTAATCAATCACTCATTTTTTTTATTATATATTATTAACTTTCATGTTCTTCAATTTCCCAGCTGATTGCTTATCTCTAGTCAATAATTAATAAGCCAAACTTTCTACCAACAAACTATGTTCCCTTGCTTATTTTCTCACCCGTACACATTTTCATATTTTTTTTTCCTGTACGTCAACTTCTTAATTGATAAATTCTAAAGTCACTCAAAAAAAAAGGAAAAATGAATTTAATTTTTTCATAAGTTCAATTAATAAATTCACGCGTAAACTTTCATAGTTTAATTAAATTTTAATTTTTTTCATAAATTTTAATTAAATTTATACTACTTCAATTAGTTTATAACTTACAACCTATTTAAATTGTTTCTATTATTATTCTTTATCTTTAAATACACTTTTCTTTTATCATTTTTAATTTTGTTTTAATTATCATTGTTTATTAGATTAAATTAAGAATTAAATAGAAAGTATTAAAAAAAATACGAATACCATTATTTAGAAAACCTAAATTAATAATTACGCAACAATATATTGTTAGAAATAAAAAAAAATCATTTGTATAATAAAAGTAAACATAATAAAGAAAAAATTAACGTATTTAACTATATTATAAATATTTTAATGCAAAATTTCCATTTATATTATAAAATTAGTTGTCATAATTATTTTAATAATATTTATTATTTTTATCATTATTTTTTAATTATCTATTATTATTATAATACTAATAATAGTGATAAAAAAGTAATGATAGCATAAATATACCTAATGGTAATTATTTTATTTGAGGTACATCATAATAAATCATTTAATAAAGGCTTTGATAAATTTAGTTATTCATTTTTATAAAGAAAAAAAAAAGTATTATTATATAATAAAGTAATGAGTGGATTTGACTCACTCTTATAAAAAAGAAAAAAATAAATTGGAAACCATATTAAGAGAGAGAAAAAGTATTGATTTCTTCCCACTAGTTACTATCAACTTATCGGATAAAAGTTTATTAATAAATTTTTACAATTTTAAGATATAATCTATACACTTTTAAATGTGAATATTAAACTAAAAAATACTTTTTATAAAAATAAAGTAAACAATTAAACCTAAAATTATTTATAATAAGGATTTTTCTTAAATATACTTGTCATTGTGGAGAGACTCACCTAATTTTTAATGTTATGGCGGAGAAGTTTTAAGAACCATACTTCCATATTCTTTAGTAAAAAAACATGTACTTTTGATTATAAGACTTTCCTTCTTAGTAAAATGTTGTTTTATACGTAAACTGTCTCCTTTGATATTGTTCAATCATTTGTGTCATGCTTGGTTTTCATTTATCTACCATGGCCCTCGAAACTACATCACCCGACATGAATTTCGAGAGTTACTCCATCAATATGATATCAACAATATGGAAAACTTCCTGCACGAGTGATAAGTAAAAAATGAATAAATCTTATAAAAATATGATATAATGTATACTCATGCACGATAAAGAATGAAAATTTTCTAGTAAATAGAAGACTATTTTTTTTTTCAAAAAATTGAAAATGGAATACAATT
Source organism: Vigna radiata var. radiata (assembly GCF_000741045.1). Taxonomy (NCBI): domain Eukaryota; kingdom Viridiplantae; phylum Streptophyta; class Magnoliopsida; order Fabales; family Fabaceae; genus Vigna; species Vigna radiata. The sequence continues at coordinate 247,539 of NW_014543248.1, read as the reverse complement.
TTTTTCATATTTTGTTTTTTTTAAAAATAATATTTAATTAATGATGTTTAACATTATTATTAAACATTATGTCCTAACTACTATATAACTTATTTGGACGTGGGTTTAATAACTAATAAAAAATGATAAACAATAACTTAATTTGGTGATTGAAAATTGTAATTATTAAGTAATTAAATCAGTGAAAAAATTTTAAATTAGAAATTAATTTACTAACCAAAATTTGAATCATAATGATTAGATAATATAAATGATTGATTTAATAACTGTATTTTCAACCATTCAAAATATTGAACACTTAATTATTATCGAGATTATCAATTTTCAAATACTAAATTGGTTATTGATTTTCATTACAAATATTAATTTATATAATGATAAAAGTAACTACAGCGACGAGGTTAGTGAGTTGAATTATTCTTAATAGGAATGATAAATAATTTCTCTTCCTTATGTTTCATTTGAATTTTTTCTAATTTTAACAAAAAATATCTATATTAACTGGATACAAATGAGTCATATTTAATATTTAAAATTTTACTTAAATGATGAATGGGTTTCATTTTTATCCTTATATCCGTCTTTATTCTCGTAATTAATACTTATTCAACTGTTATTTGATATTTATATAGTTTTAAGTTTTTTACATTTGATATTTTGAAAATAAGTGTATATGTTTTCTGCTTTTCTTTTAATTTTTTTAATAAAAAATTCAATAAATATTTAAAACATAAAATAAACAAATATAGTCGGAAATATTCATGATTTTGACTGCTAGACTTCTCTTGAAGATAGGTTAGTTAAACTTAAGATCACTCAAGTAATTTAAAACTACGGTAAAAGATTAATAATAAGTTGTGATTTTTTTCTTTTGAAGTTGTGTGACCATTGAACTATACGATTGGTTTGGCTACTTTGTAATGTTGAATAATTCAAATGATTTTGTACTTGTATTTAGAGATGTTGATTTTTTCTCCATTTTTTATTAAACAGTTGCTCAAAGTAATCATAAAATCAGATGTGGTCAAATTTAGTTTAGTTTTAATTTAAGTGTTAAATATGTCTTAGGTTTTTAAATTATGACGCAATTTAGGTTTTTATTCCTTTTCGACTTAAAAAAAAAGGAGAAATTAATGCATCCATATGCTTCAGTTCACCAGAAATGGAAGCATAATATGGTGTGATGACATTTTTGAAATTTTTGTGATAGTATAGGTCTCGGTTGTTTGCAGAACCGAGGTTATAAACTCCTGCAAAACACTAACACTAGTGCAGAAACGCTGTTTAACGTCGGTTAATTTGGACTTTTAACGTCACTTACACAACAGACGTCTATAAGGGTGACGTCCATGGGACGTCGAAAATCCTCTTAACCGACGTCAATATAAACGTCGGTTAACGATATCCACCAACGTCCATATAGACGTCTACTTATACCCACACCGACGTCTAATTTCTCTATATAGACGTCCACCTATACATAAAACCGACGTTTACATGAATATATAGAGGTTTAAAATGACACTAACCGACGTCTATGTTCCTTATAGACGTCGGACCTACCACTAACCGACGTCTAACAAAGGCGTTGTGTTTTAGTGCAGTTTTGATCCAGACTTTCGATAGCATAGTGCAACACCCTCCTCTCGTTAGTTTCCCCACAAAAAAAGCTTGCGTCTTTTGAATCTTCTATGACATTTCAACCCAAAACCGAACCTGGGTCCATGACTACTTCCCATTATTCAACTGCAAAAGAAAAAAATTACGGTGACACGAGAACTAGACAAGGACCCAAGTTCCATTTTGGGTCGAGAAGCCATAGAAAACTCAAAAGATCGCCACTCTTCTTATGAGGAAACCAACAAAGGGAGAATGTTGTACTATGTTACCCAAAGAGAGGATCAAAACTGCACTAAAACACAACACAAAGAAAGTAAATTTTAATCAGTTCAACCACAAGATAATAGATGAAAGACTAAATAAAGTTTAAACTGTAAGCATAAAAAACAAACCACGCACCTGGGATGCAAGAGAGAAAAAGGAGAGGAGGAAAACGAGAAACAACAATAGACGAAAAGAGAAAAAAAGAAGAGGTGTGGCAAGAGAAAAAGGAGAAGAGGAAGACGATCGATATCAGAAACTGAATGTCGCAAAGAGTTGCGTTGTATTTAAAATGGAATTGGACATCGGTTATTCTCCAGAAATCGACGTCTATAGACGTCGGTTATTCTACTAATGTGACGTCCAAGTGAACATTTAAAACTGACTTTTTGAATACCCATTAGACGTCGGTTTCTGTCAGGGGGAACCGACGTCTAGGAAGCTGAACCGATTGACGTTTGATATCCTATCAGGGATGTTCACGACTGTTGGTATGGGCCACCGACGTCTATAATAACATACACGTCGGGGCCCTAAATAGCCGACGTCTCAGGCCCTCGAGTTTTGTAAACATAATTATTACAGGTATAATATACGTCGCGTAGCCCGAAACGCCGATGTCAACATTGAAGACTTTTTTTGGCTTTCCCGCCTTTCAGACATGCCTTAGACGTCGGATTCGGACTACGTGACGTCTAAGCGCCTGAGAATTAGGTGAAAAGCATTAAATGCAACCCAGTAGACGTCGGGGTGCTGTAGTGCTGACGTCTTGAAATTAATAGACGTCTGATTTTGGATAAAACCGATGTCTAGTTTACCAGGCTATTTACGATAATGCCATTGTCCGCTCCTATACGTCGGATTACACGCAAACTGACGTCTTATGGGTGACGTTAAACAACATTTTTGCACTAGCGTAACAATCCAGTCAGTTGTCTGATGGAAATTTTTGTACAGGATTTTTGGCCTCGATATTTTGCAGTCAGATATTTTGCAGAGATAGTAATTTTGTGCAGAGGATTTGGCCTCGATTCCCCTGGGAACTAATGCCATAGGCCCTTGCCAAACTCTGACATTCCCACATTTAGGTCTCAGTTGTGTGGAGAACCCACGCTATATCCCCATATTGGCTTGGTTTTATGATGAACCTAAGTAATAACGTTTGGTAGGTTTAAAAATAAAAAATGAGGATGAAAAATTTTGTCTTCATGAGAACGAAACCGTTTCCTCCGAAATATCTCTTTGTCGCGCCTTGGATAAGTCATTCTGTTGGAAACAGGATGGCTCAGTTTCAACACCAAAAGGGGGTATGAATTGGTGAGGTTTAAAAATCAGTCCTTTCAAAATCTTTTTCGCAAAGTATAAACCTTTACAAAGTTTCTTGAATCGCAAGGAATGAAAAGTTTAAAGAAATATAAAGTTGACTATGTAAACAGTAGAGTCGACTTAATGTAAAAGTGTAGGGATAGAAAAAGTAAACACAGAGTTTTTATACTGGTTCGACCTCAATGCCTACATCCAGTGTCCTTCCACAACCAGGAAGTAAATGCACTATAATGGTCAAGGTTTTTACAACAAGGCTTTTATAGAGACCTCCACGTCAAAAATATAAAACACTTCTCTAACCCTCTAACCAAAATATAGGCAGCATCACAATGATCTGCAGCAAGATATCCACTCTTCTGCAATCTTCAACCCACTTTGAACAATCCTCAAAGTGTCAGAACTCCACGAGTCCACCTCCTGTAATCCCAATAGGACACCAACAATCTTTCCAAAGATTGATAGAAAACTTGATCAGTATGATGACACAAAATGTCCATAACTTGATCAAACAGTACGCACAATTCACTTTCTCCTTAAGATACTCTTCTAAGAAAGATATCCATCGTCTTCTTGATGAGTTCTTGGAGCTTTTAATCACAAGATCTCTTTATGAAACAACAAATGAAAATGTCAATTCAACCAAAGTCTCTCTGTACTCTCTTGTGATCAACAGAATCACATCTATTTATAGTTTTCTATAAATCAGACGCTCTTGTAGTCAACTGTGCTACTAATGAAGTTGACTATCACCAGACAGTTATAACAGTTCAGTCAATTAGCAGCAGTCATAACAACCAAATTGATTTCGCATTCAATACAATTGACTTTCATTTAATGCTTTAACAGACAATTGAAATATAGTCGTTACAGTACATAAGCATTAAGAAAATTTCAAATCAAATAACTAACTAAGTTGAATTCACTACGCATGTAGTCGACTTAGACATTTCAGCTCAGTTTGAAAATCTTTTCAATGCAAAATCACACACATTATTGCTTTTGAAAATTTGTGCAAAGTCACGAGTTTTAATCGACTTACTTCATAATGAAGTCGACTTAAAACTTGCATATTTGCCACACAGTATAAGTTCATCAAAGTTCATGTGGTTTTCTTTTCATAAACATATGTAATGCAATCATAAGAGATGTAACAAGTATTAGATCAGTGAATATGCATACGTATATGAGAATCAACACAAACATGTTCATTAAGATATCATTCACAATAGAGAATAGAACATGTAACACATAACAATACATGTGTTATTAACACATAACAATACATGTGTTACTAGAACATGTGAGATTAAGGTTTAGCTAAACAAGTGTTTCCCTTATTAACAATCTCAACAAATTCTTTTGCATTTTTCATCATCCAAATTTGGTTTTTCTTGTTGTCGTGGCCATCGTCAATGTTTAGGAAGCCTTTTTACCGATCAAAATCGTTCCAAAACACTTTTTTGTTTAGTTTTTGCAATTTTCCACCTTAGAGGTAAATTTTTGATGCTTTTTTTTTTTGTGTTTTGGTGTTTGTTTTTTTTTTTCTAAAACTAATATTTTGTTTGCATTTTTGTCTAAGTTTTGATTATGCAGAGTTAAATTTTCTACCATTTTGTCGTGGGTTGTCCATTATTATTGGCTTTTCACGCTATCAGGTTCTTAAGTTAATGTTTAAAGTTTATTTTTTAATAGATTCATATAATTTTGTATGATTATATGATTGGATGATCATATAATTTGTGTATAATTTTGTATGATTCTATAATTTTGTATATTGTATATAAATTTGTATATTGTATAATTTTGTATGATTGTATGATTTTAAAGTTTAATTTTTTAATTTTGCAATGTTATTTTTAAAGTTTTTTACGTTGAATATGTGATTATTTTAATGCTTATTGTATGATTGAATTGAATTAACCTTAATTTTTCATTGAATGATCAATACAAAAAAGTTATTGTAATTTTGTAGAATATTTCAGAATATTTATGTATGGATAGTATGGATCGCAATTGAATTAATTTACCAGCATTAGTGCTTAGTACGAGAGAGGGATAAAGGAATTTATACAATTTGCACAATGTAATGAGGGTAGAAGTGATGATGAAGTAAAGTTTAGATGTCCTTGTGTCAACTATTTGAATAGGAGAAAGTTGAACGCAACTCAAATTATGGAACATCTTATTTATGATGGTTTCTTACGATGTTATACAACATGGATATGGCACGACAAAGAAATACACTCTCCAATTGTTTCCCAAATTGAAAATGTTATTGATTCCACCATGGAAGATCAACCAGAAGAAGACAAATTAGAGGACATGATCCGTGATGTTGGCGTAGAAAATTTTGCCCAAGCTCATGTGTATGAGATGATGTCCAATGATGCGAAAATTCCTTTGTATATCGGTTCAACTAAGTTCACACAATTGCTAGTGGTGTTAAGGCTCATGAATTTGAAGGCGACCAATGAATGGACTGATAAGAGTTTCACAGAATTGTTGACGTTGTTGAATGAAATACTACCAGATGGAAATCCACTGCCCACTCATAACTATGATACAAAGAAAATTCTTTGCCCAATGGGTACAAAGTATAAAAGGACACATGTTTGTCCCAATGACTGCATTTTGTACAGGAAAGAATTTGAATTTTTGAAAAAGTTTCCAAAATGTGGATTATCACGATACAAGTAAAAAAAACAACAGCAATGAAGATAATGGTTAGATAGAAAAAAATGGATCTACTTTGAAAGTGGTTTGGTACCTTGCAATTGTGGCTAGACTTAAACGATTGTTTATAAATCCAAAAGATGCTAAAAACCTTAGATGACATGCAAATGAGAGAAAAATTGACAGACTGCTTCGTCATCCAACTAATTCAAAACAATAGAAAAATATTGATCAATAATTCCCTCAATTTGGTCAAGAATGTAGAAATCTTAGGCTTGGTTTAGCCATTGATGGAATGAACCCATTTGGTAATTTAAGTACCAATCACAGTTGTTGGCCAATTATATTGATAGTTTATAACTTATCTCCAACATTGTTCATGAAGAGGAAGTACATGATGTTGTCTATGATGATATTTGGTCCAAAGCAGCTTGGAAATGACATAGAAGTTTATCTAAGCCCACTAGTTGAAGACTTGAAGTTTTTGTGGGTTGATGGGGTTGAAATATTTGATGCCTTCACTTCTAAAACTTTTGTGATGCATGTAATGTTATTTTGCACCATTAATGACTTCCCAACTTATGGTAATTTGTCAGGATACAGTGTCAAGGGTCATAAAGCATATCCTATATGTGAAGAAAACACTACAACTCATCAATTGAAACATGGAAGGAAGACGTTGTATCTGCGTAATCGGAGATTTTTAAAATGTAATCATCCATATCGAAGGTTAAAAAAAACATTCAATGGATATCAAGAGAAAGAAGATGCACCAAATCCACTTATTGGCCTTCAAATTCTTGAAAAAGTTAATAAAATACATCATGCATTTGGGAAAACATCGAAGAAGTCATCAGTAAGGACCCCTTGGAATAAGAAATCAATATTCTTTGATCTCTCATACTGATCAAAGTTAGATGTTAGACATTGCATATATGTGATGCAAGTGGAGAAGAATGTGTGTGATAGCTTGATTGATATACTACTCAACATTCAGGAAAGGACAAAAGATGGAGTGAATGCTCTTTTGGATTCGGTTGACATGAAGATCCGAGAAGATTTGGCACCAAGGAAGATTGGTAAACGTACTTATTTGCCCCATGCATGTTATACAATGTACAGACAAGAGAAGATAAGTTTTTGTCTTTGTTTAAATAGTATCAAGGTACCATAAGGATACTCTTCAAATATGAAGAGTTTAGTGTCGATGCAGGACTTAAAGCTTGTTGGCATGAAGTCTCACGATTGTCACATCTTAATGCAATAATTGTTATCGGTGACTATTCGTGAAATTTTTCCCAAAAATGTTAGGCATACCATAACTTGATAGTGTTCATTTTTCTCATCAATTTCTAGTAAAGCCATCAATCCTACAAAGTTAGATGAACTTCAAGACAAGATTGTTATCATCTTGTGCAACTAGAGATGTTTTTCCCTCCATCTTTTTTTGATATCATGGTACATTTACTTGTTTATTTTGTTAGAGAAATCAAGTTATGCAGACTAGTATACTTAAGATGGATGTATCCTATTGAGCGTTATATGAATATTTTGAAAGGGTACGTTAAAAATCCATATCGTCCTGAAGGTTCAATGATTGAAAGGTATATTGTTGAAGAAAGTAGAGTTTTGTTTATATTTCATGACATCAACAAATCCAATAGGAGTTCCTCACATATCATAGTTGAATAAATGTTCTACAAGGAAAACCATCTAAGGTGTGAATGTGGTGAAGAAAGATGGTGAAGAATTGTTGCAAGCACATCTTTATATATTGAACGACACAAATGAGGTGATCCCTGTTTTGCAAGCACACAAAGCCATTGTGAAGGATAAAAATCCAAGACAATTAGAGAAATGATAGTCGATGGAGCATAAAAGAACATTTATGTCTTGGTTCAAATCTGAAATTGACATAGAGCCACATTCTTTTCAGACTTTATTGTGGCTTGCAAATGGTTTAAAGTTTGATGTCGTATGTTGTACAAGTTATGAAATCAATAATTGCACATTCTATATGAAGACTTTGGATGATAAAAGCATAATACAAGATAGGGGAGTTAGTCTAGAAGTTGAGTCGCTCCAATTTTCCACATCAAAAGATCAAAATCGGGTACTTGGATCATGATATATTATGGTATAATAGAACATATATGGGAGGTTGATTACACTATGTTTTATGTTCCATTATTCAAATGTATGTAGTTTGACAATAAGAGTGGTGTGAAAATAAATGAATCAGGTATGACACTAGTTGATTTTCGAAAGGTGGGTTATCGAGACGAACCACTTATCATGGTACATCAAACATATCAGGTTTTTTATGTCAAAGATAATGTGTTTGATCATTGGTATATTGCTCTTCAAGGCAAAAAAACAAATTGAAGTTAACGAAGACAATGTAATTAATATTTATATTGCTGACAACCATTCATTTAAAACAATGATAAATTTGGATGACCACCCTCTAGTTGACGATGTACATTCAATTCGGTCAGATCATAATGAAATAATATACATATGACCAATCCTTATCTTTATGTATGAATTTTATATTTGTGTATAAGGTCTTTTTAATATTACATAAGTTTTTTATTAATATTTCATATGACCCCTATTACATGTTTTGTTAAATTACATGATATTACATAAGTCTTTTATTAATATTTCATGTTTTTATTTATTTTGACAGATATATGGCTGACCACCCATATTCATCATGGGATGAGGCTCCCTCATCCAAAACTACTATAGGAGCCACCAGGTTGAGACAATTGATGGTAAGAAGAAATAGTGGTGAAAGGACACATGTGGATATTAATGTGATCACTGATGTGGCATGTGGCCCAAATGCAAATGTCTTCAGATCATACCTTGTAGTACTGGCGTGTGATAGAACTTATATTCTTACTCCATCTTTTGACCATGTGTCTAAGGTTGATCGAAACATTATATGGAATGATGTATTGGTAGGTTAATTAATATCATTTGATTTACACTTTCTTTATATTGATAATTTTGTATTGATACAACTTTTTTCTCTTTATTGCATGACATTTGACATTTCAAATGTCTCAACACTTAGAAATAAGTGTTTGTCATCTATTACTGAAAAGATTTGGGGTTTTAAGACTAAATTGACCTCAAGATATATATTTGGAGCAAAAAAAGATGAGTCTCCATGTGCAAAATATAAGACCATTGATGAAAAGACTTGGTATCTCTTTGTAGATAGTCGAACATTAAAGGCATGACAAGTTAGTATAGTCTATATTATTCAATTACTCATTAACAAATTTATATCATATTAACTAATTCATTATGTGACGGGAAACAAGAACAAAAGCATAAGGAATAAGTGCTAAAAATAAAACCCCCACATATTATCTCGTTGTGGGTATACAAAGCTTGAAGAGAAACTCATCAAGCAAAAAAATGAAGGTAGAGCCCCACTTCCTAAGGTTGGTAATCCCCAACCTCCTTCACCACCTTCTCGGCATGAGAAATGGAAGTTAGCTTGCCTAAGATCATCGGGCTCCTACACTTTTGATACTACACGAAAAATATCTGAAAAAAATTGTAAGATATCATTGTTCCTAGAATATTAATAGTGTCATTATACATATTACATGGAACTTTTTAAACAATAATGGTGTTTTTTTATGTTACAAGACTCCTTGGTTGAGCAGAGATCCCAAGGTCAATTCACTCTAGAGGGTCGTTAGGATATTCTTACAACTACAATTGGACGACATGAGCACCCTGGATGAGTGTGTGCTGTTGGTACTAGAGTAGACATTAGAGATTATTTTGGGAGTTCCTCGCGTCAGACTTCATATGCACACAACCAAGAGTATGAACAAAGGCTGACGCAAGAGAATCTAAAAAAAGCTTAGGATGAAATTGTGTGATGAAGTCATTGTACAAGTGACTGAAAGAGATATGTGCTAGTTTCAACAGCAATTTGAGACTTATGGGATGCACCCACAACCATCTCCTTATAGAAACATGTTGTGCCTCCCAAAAGTAAAATTAATAAACATTTTTGTTTAATAATTTATTATTTCTATAATCTAACATTTACTATGAGAAGGAGAAGCGAGAAAGGAAGTTGTTCAGCACTAGTCGTCCTAGGGGACGACATGGACAACACTAGTTCATGCCTACTATACGGTTTAGATGGTACCAGGATGATGTTAGTAGCTCATGGAACAATGTTTCAGGCAACCATTGTATTTCATGGTATGTAACTATTAGAGGATGAGGTCAAGGTCTTAGTAGATGACATTATCATACCAAATGCCTCAGTTCCTTTGTCCACAAATGAGATTTTCACTGTAGCACAGGCATTCCAGTCTTTTATTGCTTGGCCTAAACACTTGGTTGGTTCTGTTTCTGGCCCCCGGGTATGGACTCCTACCTCACACTTCTTAATTTTAAAGTTTACATGTTATTGATGTTGAAACTGATCCTATTTTTTCATGTAACAACAGACGCATGGACAGGAGAAAATTTGTTTATCTGAGGAAGATCCTCTTGGTGCATTGCACCAACTTTGTGACATCATTGCAGATGAGCTTGTGATGGTTGAATATGATCCTAATGTATTTAGGAGAGGCTCTAAAGTCCCAATATACCTGCATAGTCAAGATGTCACGATGTTTGCGTCGCGAAGTGAAGAGTTGAATATTACATTAATTCAACTATGGATTATGTAAGTCTATGAGAAATTATTTATATAAAATTGATTTATATATCAAGTATACTTATATCAAATGTAATTTTTTATTTCAGGTATATGTTTGGTGTAAGTAACAACTAGGGGTACAATGATGTTTATGGGTTCATTGATCCCCAAGTCACTCACGAAGCAAATAAATTTGATGACATCTAAACATACCTCACCAGTAGCTTTGCAAGGGGGAAGGAGATACATTTTATCCCTTATATATCTAGGTAAGTCAAGTTTGTTAACTTCAAAGTTTCATCTATGATTTTCATATATAACAATTAAGTTATTATCAATTCAAGAACCATTGACAGCTACTTATTGTTTCCATATCGGAGACCACTACTGTGTGGTTCTCCTCATTGCACAAGTCTCCTCCCAAACATCTCAGACAAGTATTTGATTAGTAAGAACCTCAATGTTTAGACTTTCTTTGTTATATAAATGAATGCTAAAGCCTTGTTTTTAATAGTTCCATTGCAGCACGTATGATGTTGTCTGGGAGATCAACTGCTAACAGTAAAAAGCTTGCATGGTTGGCTCTCAAGGTTTGACATACGCTTAAGCCATACTTTCTTATAGTTGTTTTGTTTTAATGATTTTCACTAACTATTTATAACTATGATGATATATTGTAGTGTCATAGACAAAGTGAGTCATATGAGTGTGGATACTACATAATGTATTGGATGACACACACTATTTGTGTCCATATTACAAGTGGCTGGGAAACAACAATATTTTGATTTAATGAATTTTGTTTTTCTCCAACGTTTGGAATTCATATACACTAATTAATATCATGTGTCTTGTGCAGAGATTCAAGACTCCTACTCTACTTCTTGAGAAGCCACTTACATTCCTAAGGAATACACTTGCAAAGCATATAATTAGATTATACAATAGCGCGTAGTTATTAGAATTTAAAATACATTAGCACATATGAGTTGATTTATAGTTATTAGACTTTTTACATTATGCTTTAAACATTATGTGCTGTAAATAGGGACTGTTGTGTTGAATCTGAGTTGTAAATATATTGTTTGATATGCTTTTGTTTTTGTGATAATGGATATCACATAAATAGACTTACTATTAAAAAAAATCACAGATTATAGGCCTCGATTGTGGTACAAACCGAGGTAGAAAGTCACTCTATGGCCTCGGTTGAGCCACAACCGATGCCATAGTGTACACAAAAATTAAAAAAAAATAAAGGCTATGGCCTCGGCTTTGAAGTGAACCGCTTTCATAGACCCATGTTATTACCTTGGTTGAATCGAGGTAATAACTGCTCCATCTTCTTTTTTCTTCCTTACTACTTCGAGTGCAGAGAAACCAAAGTAGAAACCTTTAATATATCTTCCAAGTATATGTCTCAGTTTGAGAACTGAAGCGGATTATAAAAAACAACCGTTGTCGTTTCTCTTTACTGTATTAGCGAATTTTTATCCCTTTATTTTTAGAAAGTCTCAAATTTAGTATTCAATGACCAACAACATCAATTTTTTTTATGTAACTAACAGTGTGTCATGTCATATTTTCTTTTTTTTTTAAAGGTGTCAACCCTCCTACTCTCATGTTATTCACATGAGAGACTTCTCTCTCTTCCCCATTCATAGGTGAGCCACCCATCCAACTGACCTCCCTTCATCAAGCTACCCACCCAGCTCATAAAGGAGGCTTTACCATCGGTGTTTCTGACATTGTCACAAGCATCGTTGCAAGTGCAGTCAGATGCCCAGTTGTTATCAACGACATTCTTATACTTCATTTTTCATTTTTCTCATATTTTATTAAGGGTCATTTGCATCCCTATTTTAGAGAGTTATCCATCATCACTATCACGATTCACCCTTTCCATAAACATTTGTATCCATTACAATTTTCATTTCATGCCTCATAAAACCCATATTCACACCTAAAAATAGAGAACAATCATGGTCCCTTGTAGTGTAGCAGCAACCCTAGTTCTGACCACAACGAGACACAAGAATGTCACTCTCGAAACATGGATAGAAAGGAACTGGTTTTCTATTGAAGAAGAAAGAAAACATGCCTTTGTTGAACAAGAAAGAAGGATTGATCGATGCTTGGAGAAGAAGAAGCTTGCAATTTAAGAAAAGGATGAGTTGGTGAGGGTAGTGTTTCAGTAAACGCTCTCAATGATGGTGATGCAGTGTTGCAGCGATGGTGGTGGCAATGCCCACAAGAGACGTTGTCGGCATTGGCTCTAGACGAACAGAGATGGAGACGCGATAGGGAGCTCTCAATTGGTGAGACTGGTTCAAAAGAACCCACTCCATCTTCCGTATTCACACGTGGTTCCATCTTCTTCTTCTCAAATCCAAATTGTGTGAATGAGGTTGGGAAGATGATGAAAGGTATTGGATGGGTGTTATACTTTGCTGCAAGTAAATTATGAATTTCTTGGATGGAAGGAATGATGAAAACGATGGTGTGATATAGGTAAGAATAACGTGATCTTTCTTATGTGAAGAATAAGATGAATAAGGGAAGGTATCAATTTGTTTAGGTTTAAATACCTTTTTAGTCCCTAAGTTGGACGCTGAATTTCTGTTTTGTACCCGCTTTTAAAAGTGATGTAATTTAGTTCCCAAGTTACTGATTTTGATGTTATTAGGTCCTTTCCGTTAAGTTGGTACAAACGACGTGAATCTCATATTACGTGGAGCTACACTTTTCTTCTCTCTCTTCTGCTTTTTCTGACATTTCTTTCTCTCTCTCACCCTTAAAACTACTTCTTACCTTTTTCTCTCTCTTCCACCACTGCCACCATTAATTACTATTGTAGTTTTTCTTCCATTATTAAGGACTACCATTGTACTTTCTCTTCCAATATCAAGGACGCACTCAAACATTCGTCAAATATTTAAAACCTTTTAAGTTTGAGAAAATTTGAAACTATTATACAACTATAAGCAAAAGACCACTCTCATCTCCGTTCATGGACATGCCCGACACACCACAACACCACTCTCATCTTCATCTTTCTTCAAACAATTCCGAACGCAGAAAACGCCAAGTCTCCGCCACCTCCTTCCTCGCCACCCACATCTCCGCCACCTCCTCCTCCGCCACCCCTCCTTCCTCTCCCGCAGTCTCTCCGTCCAGTCCTTAGCACCGTCGGCTGCCTTATCCTCCTCGCCGCCACAACGCACAATCTCTCCCCCGCCCTGCCAAGACCCCTCATATTCCACCCCCTCTCCGGCTCGCCACACCGCGGCGCTGGTGCTCGCTCAGGATCAGTTTTTTTTCTCATTAGAAAAGCATCACGAGAATTTGATAGGAAGAACCAGAGGATCAGTTTTTTTCTCTTTTTATTTTCTTTCTTTCTTTTGATTCTGTATTTGTTTTCTTTTTGAATGAATTGTCCTTCCTTAGTGAAAATTAATGTAAAATCATGATGTAGCTAATTTACAAAATCATTGCCTCGTTAATTATAATTTTATATTATAATGTCCTCGGATTCCATGTGGCTCATCGAATGAAGAAAAAGTAACAAGCATGGCAAAACTTGGTTCATGAAAATGGTAGTGCCATCATCATTTTTTCCAATATAGTATTAAACTTCCTAATGCTTTTATCTTTCACCACCACCAATTAACTTCAAAATCACGGTGAAGACAAAAAACGTTTTGTTCATTAAAAAAACCACTTTGATAAGAGTAAAGTTAAATCAAAACAAACAAGACCTACTTAATAAGTTATTCCGAGTAAATTATTAGAGTATCGCACTAGATTGTAGATATGGAATACTTAGTTTAATACTTAGTTTTTCATTCATTTTAATGCTTTTAAGAATCAATTTAGATCATTAACTTTTTGGGACTATATTTGATGCTGAATAAGCTCTGCATGATGAACTTCCATGGCGGCAGAAGCTCTGCACAGTGAACGTGAAAGGTGACGCCGCGAAGGAAGGCACTGTGTACGACGTAGCGGAGGACGCCTGGAAGGACATGTCGGAGGGGATGCTCTACGTCTGGAGAGGACCCGTGGCCGCCATAGAAGAAGAAGTGATGTACGTCGTGGACGAAGCCATGGGAGTGCTTAGAAGATACCTGCCGGAAGGGTTTGAGCCGGTTGTGCTGCCGGAAGGGTTTGAGACGGTTGTGTTTATAGTTATATAATAGATTCAAATTTTCTCAAACTTAAAAAGTTTTAAATATTTGGGGCAAATGTTTCAGTGGTACCTTAATATTCGAAGAGAAACTGAAATGGTAATTAATGGTAGTAGTGGTAGAAGAGAGAGAAAAAGATAAAAGATAGTTTTAAGGGTGAGAGAGAAATAGAAGAGAGAGAAATAAATGTCAGAAAAAACAGAAGAGAGAGAAGAAAAGTGCATCTGCACGTAATGTGAAATTCACATCGTTTGTACCAATTTAACGGAAGGGACCCAATAACACTAAAATTAGTAACTCGAGAACCAAATTACATCACTTTTAAAAGCGGGGACAAAACAGAAATTCAGTGTCCAACTTGGGGACTAAAAAGATAGGTTTAATACCTATTTTGGTCCCTCCTTTGGGAGGGTTTGTTCAAAGTGGTCCTTCCTTTTTTCAAAAGTTCACTTAAGTCCTACCTTTTGCAAAAACTGTTCAAAGTGATCCTTTTTGCTAACGGCGTTAACTTTCTTAACGGCACAACTGCCAGGTGGCTAATATTTGCTGAGGTGTAACGTTTTGGCTGTGCTGGCACTGTTGTGTGTTTTAAAAAAAATAATTAATTGTGACGTGGAATTTAATAAAATTAGGTTTAAATTAAAAATTGAATTTGGAGTTAATTGGGGGGTAATTAATTAAAAATCCCATTAAGAACCTTAATTGTTTCTGGAAATCTAAAATGGAAAAAAATTCCCAATCTGAATCCTAAGAACCCTAGAACCAAAAACCTGGGGAAGAACCAAAAAACCATAAATCCTAAACATAATGAAAGAATCGAAGAAAAAGAGGCCAAAGAATATTAAAAGCATTAAAACAACAACAGATTTTGTCCCTGACAATGACAAGGTGAGAAGAAAAAAAATGTAAGCGAATGGAAGAACGAAATTGATCACCAGAAAACAATAGCCAGAAAAGGCAACGATCTCTAACAAATCGATAATTACTGAAATTGAATCAAGATAGAATTTTAGCTCAAACAACGGTTCAAAAATATTTATCAACAGAAGATGATCATCAAAAGAAACAAAACAACAAGAAAAGAAAAGAAAAGAAAAAGGAGAAAACCCAGATGAACAATTCTTTGATTCAATCTTTCACAATCCAAGAAACAGCAAAAACATAGAGGAACAAAGAGAGAGAAAAAGAACCTGCATGAGGAAGAACAACAGGAGCAGAAACTGAACCACGAAATCGAACCAGATAGCAAAAAACAAAAAACAAAAGAACCAATCAATAATTGAAGTGAACACAGTGCGACTCCCCTTTGACCATTCCCGAAAAACAAAAACCAAAACCCTATCCCCTCCCCCACGCTAAAAAACCCTCAGCCGAAGTCCGAAATCAGCTAAAAAAAACAACGTCACAAGCGAGACGAAAAAATGGAGAAAGAATCTCGTCAGCGGAATTTCTTCCCCAGGTTTCTGGTTCTAGGGTTCTTAGGATTCAGATTGGGGATTTTTTTCCATTTTAGATTTCCATATACAATTAAGGTTTTTAATGGGATTTTTAATTAATTACCCCCCAATTAACCCCAAATTCAATTTTTAATTTAAACCTAATTTTATTAAATTCCACGTCACAATTAATTATTTTTTTTTAAAACACACAACAGTGTCAGCACAGCCAAAACGTTACACCTCAGCAAATATTAGCCACCTGGCAACTGTGCCGTTAAGAAAGTTAACGCCGTTAGCAAAAAGGACCACTTTGAACAGTTTTTGCAAAAAGTAGGAATTAAGTGAACTTTTGAAAAAAAGAGGGACCACTCTGAACAAACCCTCCCAAAGGATATTAAACCAAAAAGATATTTAAACCGTTTGTTTACTATCTCAATATAAAAAAGTTAATGTCGTTAGTTCTTAAGAACTAATTCTATGCTTTTTTTTTAATGATAAAGATCAAACACTGAAATAATGATTAAAATCAAAATTGTGTTATAGTTTAAAGATAAAAAAACATATTTAATCTTTAATTTAATATAAAATTGAAACCAAATCAATATTTTATAGTTTAATTTGGATTGGTTTTTTTTGTTATTATTATTAATATTTACAAAAAAAAAAATGTAAAATATTTTCTAATGAAAAATTGTCAAATAGAAAAGCATGTTGTTAATTTTTTTAATCGTTATTATTACATTATTTAACTTTATTTTATTTACAAAATGAGCTTATATCGTTAAAAATACTTTACAAATTTGTTATAATGTTTTTATATGTATATTATGAATAAAATACAATTATATCCTACAACAGCATTTAAGATACATATTATTTGTTTGTTAATTATTAATTAATTTTAAATATATATAACATCATACTTAAATGTCATAAACCTTTTCTTGAGTTTTTAATTTTTAATTCAAATCACACCAAACAGTTTAGTTGACAAAAAAAAAAGATAAAAATCTAAAAAATATCATTTTAATAAATTTTAATGATTTTTTTTAAGATTCACTTTATATTATTTGAATGGTCTAATATTTTAAGTTTCTTTGTAATGATCATTGAAATATTATCAAAATATTATGTGGTTAAATTATTGAAATATAATATAGTCTGGGGCTTATTATTCAAAAAAGAAATTCTAAGAAAATTACTTCTTGAAATAATTTGATTCCCACTCGTATAGAAAGAAAGAGAAAAATTACTTTCACACGCATGTTAAAAAAAAATTGATTTGATATTAATTTTAATAATATAATAATATTTATTATGATTTTAAATTAAAAAATAATATAATTATAATTATAATATTATTATTTGAGCGTGTAATATGAATGTATTTTTTCTTTTTTTCTGTGTCAAATATCAGCGTCTAGAAAGAAAAGGGGCTAAAACAATGACGCAGATGAATAACTTACGTGGCTGAGTCTTGTGACGCATTAATCTCCTATTGTAAACTGTGATCTAATATTCATAAAATTCAGCCACCCACAATCTTGGACCTTGAAATCTAACTACGACTTTTGCTTTATTCATACTTTTATTTGCGTATTTTAGTTAACTGTTCAATTTTTTGGCCTTTTATTGTGCCTCAAGTGTTTGATGAAAGCCCTGACCGAGAGTTATGTGCATTGGCAGTGTATTATTCAAGGACTTTCCTAGCCATAGAATACCCACAGAACTACCTCAAAAATCAGAGAGGCACGTGGTTGCTTTCTCTCACTGTATTTTTCCACCCTTGGGTTTAATGTGCAGGTGCATACAAAATAGAACAAAGAATGAAGGGAACAATCAGAGAGGTACGTACATGTATGTAATCTGAACAAATAATAAAGGGAAAACAAAAGAAACAGATGTGCATATTTTCATCCTGAATGTGAATGAGAAGAATATGAATCTGGGTAAGTTGATGTTGAAATGGGAGGTGATGGGAAACATGTACACCTGGGATCATGGATTACCTTCTTGTTACTGATATGAAGCTTGGAGCATAAGGCACAGTACCGCCCTCGAAACCTTTGATGGACCAGGTTATTATGCATCTCATTGTAATCATAATCCTCTTTAATATCTGGGTGGTTTTCCTTAGTATCTTCCTCTGTATCATCATCGTCATCATCATCAATGGGTATCCAAGTCAAACCAAACACTGGAAGAATGATGATGAGAGCTTTATCGATTTTGTGGTTGCTCCATTTTTTCAGTCTCTCCATAAATAATGATGGAGCCACGACCATTCCTGCTCCAACCCCAAAGCCCAATCCAATTGATACGAATATCCAGTCAAATTTAACACCAGAATCTGTATATACTCCAGATTTTGAATTGCGCCGATCATGGCACGGTTTCAAAGAAGGAATTCCACATAAATCTGCATTACCAGCATAGGAAGATGCATCAAATGTTTGAAGTTGCCTACCTACAGGGATTTTTCCAACCAGACGATTAGAGGAGAGGTTCAAGACTGAGAGGAAATTTAAAAGTTCAAGATGTGTGGGAATTTCACCACCAAGATTGTTGCTTGACAGGTCCAACGACTCAAGCTGTGTTAAATTCCCTATAGATGAAGGGATTTGGCCTGTTAAACCATTATGAGACAAGTTGAGAGCATAAAGTCCAGTAAAATCCATAAGCTCTTCAGGTATTGTTCCATTAAAATTGTTGGATGAGCAGTCAACAGATGTGATAAGATTTAGGACTTTAACAAACTCCAACTCCAAACCTTTGATTGTAAGTGTCACAGAATCCTGATAATATATACCACCAAATGTAAGGACCGCAGATCCTATGTGAGTGAACTTTGATGCATCATGATATTCGTCAAGCTTCATTGCCTTCCATGTTTTGAAACATGTTCCTGGAAGTAAACCACTAAATCTGTTCAAAGCCACATCAAAAATTTGAAGCATTGGCCAAGTTCTGTTAGTATCAGGACATTCAATGTTACCATGAAATTTGTTTCTCCTCAAAACCAGGACACGAAATGTGGATATTGAATTTAAGAAGTATGGAAATCCATCATCTACCTCATTGTTTCCAAGATCCAACACCTCTAATGATGAGCAATTTTCTAGGGATTTCGGAATTGGCCCGTTCAACAGATTACTATTGAGATCCAGAGTCCTTAGAGCACAAGATACTTGAAATTTATCTGGAATGCTGCCACTAAACTTGTTGTGTTGCAGATTTAATACCTTAATTGTCACACTCTTTGTTAAGCATTCAGGAATTCTCCATTCGAAGTTATTATAAGAAACATCCAGAACTATCAGCTGTGAACTATTGCACAGGAATTGAGGAATACTCCCAGATAAATTATTTTTGGACAGAGACAGAAAAATTATGGCAGACAGACGAGTAGAAACATCTGACGGAATATCGAAACTGAAATTATTGCTTGAATAGTCCAAATAAGTGGCATGCACTGGAAATATTTGAAGCTTCCCTTGGAGCCGGTTAGCATGAAGGTCAAGGAGGCTCAGATTGGAACCAGTGTTCTGCACAGATCCTTCTAAACTGCTGAGCAAATTGTGAGAAAGATTTAATTGAGCAAGAGAGTCAAGTTGCCATATCCATATTGGTATCGATCCTTGAATATGGTTACTTGAGAGGTCTAAAGTGGTTATTCTGGAATGGTTTCTCAAGAAACTGGGGAACTGTGTCAGATTGCAGGAAGCCAACTCTATGCTGCTCATATTGTGGAATGAAGATATAAGGCCTTTATCCGTCTCATTTGTCTCCACTGACAAGTTGTTGTGTGAAAGGGCCAGTGTAGTTAGATTTTCAAGTCCCTGAAACACGTCTAGCTTCAATGTGTCATGTAACTTGTTTAAAGATAGTTTGAGGACATTCAGTGATCTGAGATTAAAAATAGATAGAGGAATGGGCCCTTCTAGATCATTACTACTTAAATCAAGGATCTTTAAGACGGAGGATGAGATATTTGAAAATTCATCAAGCTGGCCATGGAAATGGTTGTTGGAAAGTTGAATGCTTTGTACCAATGGAAGTGCAAAAAGAGAAGAAGGGATGTTTCCGTCAAGTAAGTTGTCCTGTAAATCAATTTGGACCAGCTCTCTTAGGCCTTCCAAGTGAACATAAGTGATTGAACCTGTGAATTTATTGTGTGATAAGTCTAAATGCGTGAGATTCCTGGTCATATTCAGGGACGGAATTTGACCAGTGAAGTTATTTAACGACAAGAGCAGAGAAGTGAGATTCTTGAGTCCTGACATTGAACTGGGTAGTGTTCCGTTAAAATGGCAATTAGAAAGATCTAAGATGGATAACTGCTTAAGATTACCTATAGAAGCTGGCAATGCTCCTGAGAACCTTGTGTGACTCACAATTAATTTCTGAAGGGAACCATTCGGAGGCAATTCAGGCAAAGATCCATTAAGCTCATAGTTGAATGACAAGTCTATGTCAGACAATGTTGCTAACTGAAAGATCTTATCAGGAAACATTCCTGTCAATTCACAGGAACTAAGGTGAAGGGTTGTTAAATTTGGAAAACCAGCAAAGGTTTCTGGCACCGGGGATGATAAATTGTTTTGATCAAGTCGAATGATTGATAGGTTTTGAAGTCCGGTCAGGGAATGATCAAGGGGTCCGGAGAGATTGCAGTTGGACATGCTCAGCTCCTGGAGGCTATGTAGCTGCAACAAAGCACTGCTCCACTCATTTCCCTCAGCTGATACACTTACACCATCCATATACAATTGTCTAATCATGGTGAAGTTTTTGACAAGCATTTGCAGATCTGTTTTTTCAAGTTTCAGCGGTCGCCCAATCAAATAGGAAAGAGAAGAGATATCAAGAGTTACCAACCTTGTCAGGGAAGAAATCTCTGTTGGAACATGCCCCACAAAACCAGCATGAGACAAATTCAGATATGTTAAGTTCTTCAACCTGTTGAATCCAGATGGTATCTGAGAACTGAAGTTATTAACGGACAAATTCAGTATCCTGAGACTTTGCAGATTGAAAAGAGTACTTGAATTGTCAAATCCACCATTGATTGATTCTCCATTCAGGTCAAGGCCAATAACATGTCCCTCCTCATCACAGGTTACACCTGTCCACTTACAGCAATCCGTGCTTGAATTCCAGAACACAAGTTTGTGAGATTTTTCTTGCTCGAATATTAGGCTGTTCTTCAATTTTAGCAATGACTGTNGTTGATCTTCAACAATCTGACNAGAAACCCCGGTGAAATAAACAGTGTGNTNTATCCAGAAGGAGTAGCATAATATGATGAAAACGAAAGGACATTGGGAAATTCTCATTGGAGTCTACTGAGAAAGAGAAAGACACACACAATGAACTTAAAAACAAAGGCTGAAGAAGGAAACAGGCTAATTAATGATAGCNAATGGACCCCTTGTTTTCCAGNGTTTATCTTCGGATGCAATTTGCCAACGAAATGTCATCAAAAGTGTTCTTATATGTTATTTTCTAAGTTAGCAGAGCCATACAACTTATATCCAAGACTATTTGGTNCAAGTAAGATATTATTTAGGTTTAATATTAAATTTAAACACTCTAACTTTGCAGTTTTTGTAATTTGATTTTTCTACAATTTTATTATGCAATGTTGGTTCATTCGTTGTCGTAACATTAAATATTTGTGAAAAATACACAGATGTCAACGTGAATGTATTAATGTGATAATGCATCAAACTGACAATTACCAAAAACCTTATATTACAGTGTTTGATCATGTTCCAACGAACGGTGACAGGAAAAGTTGAGTGAGAAAGTGTAAGATGGGTGAAGATAGAGTCAAAGCAAACCGCGTCTTCCACAGGGACCACTTTTCTTTTCTTTTCTCTTCTCTCTTTGTTTCTAATTTTGATGAAATTAATTATCCAACCAGAAAAGAAAGAAAAACAGTGTTACCATTAATGCATTCATTTTCCAAGACATTTCTTGTCTAAAGACTTTCTTGGAAGCTTAGCACGTAAAATGGACTTTGAATTATTGGCAAGTTTGTATGAAGAGGTAGCATAAAATCATATTAGAATTTTCCTACACGTCTGATCATAAAATTTCCTTTGATTTTACTGAACACGATTAGATTAGATGCAATTTAGGGCGAAGAAAGATACACGAGAAACATGACACTGTTTTTCACGTCTATATTGGGTTGTTGAATTATTTTTCGTGATATGTGAAAATTAATAGATAAAATTTCGTCATCTACGGATTTCTGTCAGTTTCGTTAATTGGAGAATTGAGCATCGGAACTTTAGAGCTCAAATTCTTCTTGACGTAGACCGTGGGTAAGAATGCTGGTTAGTGATTAAGAATGCAAATGACTTGATATAGGTTAAAGCTTTATAAAACTTAACTTTTCTAATTTTTTTTTTGGAATTAAAGTTCGATCATGATGCATTTATTTCAAATACTATTTTAGTTTAAACTATATTTTTTTATCTTTTTTATTTTTAATTTATATTCTAAACTACTAGATTGAAAGATAGGGATAATAAATAAACTAAATTATTCAAATGAATTTTTTCTGCCTTAATTAAATAAAGGTATTAGTTTTTATATTGGATGTGGTTAGAGCTGTCAAAGAGGCCCTATTATAGGCCCTGGCCCTATCCCATGTGGGTTGGGGCCAAAAAAGCCCACAAGACCAAAAATGCCCCTTATTAAAAAAGCCTCAGGGCTAAAAAGTCCCAAAGCCCTGTGGGTCAGAGCTAGTTCATGAGCTTTCTGTTTTACAAAAAAAAAAATATCCAACAATAAATTGTATTTTTGCAGAGAAAATGAACATTTATGATAAGTGTTATAACTTGGAAAATACATGTAAGCATACATGTAANCATCTTTCTTTTACTTTAATAAATATTTTTACATAATTATTAATTAGAAAATAATAAATAGGATTTCATATTTTTCATCCCTAAATTTAATGTTAAATTGAAATTAGTGTATATTATAACCTTTCACAAAT
>NW_014543248.1:204959-223804 GCF_000741045.1 Vigna radiata var. radiata | reverse complement strand
TAAAATAATTAAAATAAAAATTGTATAATTTAGAGAGAGAGTAAAATTACAAAAGATCATGTATATATAAATTATATTAGTTCTAAAATTTAATTTGAAGTTTTAGACTGAGCCTAAAATTTAATTAAAGTTTTGGAGTGGGGCTAAACTCACTTTAACCCTGACCCTAGTCCACTTGAGAGGGGGTTTTGGGGGTTGGGGCTTTTTTCTGGGCCCCTACTTAAGGAGCTTCTTAAAATAGGACTTTTTCAATAGTGGGTTGGAGCTGGCCCTGGGACCATGGGTTAAATTGACACTTTTAGATGGCAACCACAATATACATACTCCTGTGTCTATATTTCAATATATTATTAAAAGTGTATTTATATAATTATTAGACTTGATAAAAATTCATTAAGCTCATCTAAATTTTCTTTATGATTTCGAGTTTTTCCTCTTACACCTCCTAATTCTTATCCCGCATATCATGATTACCTTAATACCTTTCTCTTTGCACCGTTTTGTGAGCATTAATGAAAGTTAATAATGAAATTAAAGATTCCTTCCTTTTTCACCAACCAATTAAATCTGCATTTATATATTTATTAAAATATTTATAATTTATTAGATAATTTGTATATTTACAATTTTCTTTTTCTCTTTTATTACGTATGTTTTTTATATTCTCTTAATTCTTCGACTTGATAAAAATTCATAAAGCTCATCTAAATTTCTTTTATATTTTCTCTTTTATAAATTAGTTACACATTTTGTTTCTTTTACGTAGTTTTTTTTTTTCAAATGATGTATTATGTAACATCTCAAAATATAACATTCAATTATATAATAGTTATTACAAATATAATATGATAAAGCAGTTGTTAACTATAATATAAAGAAACTTACAGTTATCCAAAAACAACTATGAATTTTAAATTTTAGACTTAAATGTTTACTTGGTCCTTATGTTAAATTGTTATTTTCAGTTTAGTATCCAATCTTAAAAATGTAGTAGACATTGGGTCTCTATATTATCAAAATTGTTTGAATGAAGTTACGTCCGTTAAGTTGGTAGCAACAACGTTAAATATTATCTAACGTGACAAAAACAATTTCTTTTAGAAAGGAAGTTGTTCACTCCACCACCCAAGTCCTCTGCTCCTTGCATCTCCCCTTTTCTTGATTATATAGATCCATCTTGAACTTCAATTATCCCATACAAAAAGTCAGAGCATTGGAATCATTCATACAGAGTGTACAATATATAACTTCGCCATTATAATTTTAATTTTCCCATACAAGTGCATCCAAACAAAGATAGCCACTAGCCCCACATAGATATCACTAGTGATGGCAGCGAGTCCTGTTCATCATCGTGATGAATTCCTTTGGACTAACCTCTCGATCCTCTGCACGTTTTGAGGGAAAGAAAATACATCTCAAAATCATGAGAAGCAGTTACAGAGACAAATGGTAAAGCAAGAGAAAATTATGTCAAGTGATAAACTACGAAAAAATCTTCCCAGTAAATCTTGCATACAAAGTTAGAGACCTCTCATCATCTTAATTAATTCCATTTTAATCTTTTTTGCAACAGTATTTTCTGTTTAATGTCTTTGAGCGCAGACAGCTGTTAATTAGAAGATCAAAGTAATGATAGTAGTATTCCATATGCACAACATCATGTCGCATAATCTAAAGCTCATGAATCAATACAAATTTACAATATGACAAGTTTTCTTGTAAAATTAGAAAGTTGACCAGGATATGATCGATATAACTTACTATCTTGGTCTGCTTCATCAACCATCTCTTGAATCTCTCTGTCAGTGAAATTTTGACCCAGCTCTTTGGCAATACGCTTGATGTCTGATGCAGATATCTTTCCCTGAATAGACCACGATTTATTAGAATCAACATGTAGAAATTATGTATAATACAGCAGTGCAGAAATTTACATTTTTATCATGATCAATAATATGGAAAGCTTTCATGAGCTCTTCCTTAGTATCCTTTCTCTTGGCAGTCATCATTAAGATTATCAAACTCGGAAATTTACTTAAACTCGTGAAAACTCAACTTATAAATTCATAAAAATTTATTTTATATAAAAAAATAGTTGTATAAATAATATATTAATTTAAATAAATAAATTTATAGAAATATTATTCATAAAAAATATTGACATAAATTTAGATTAAAATATCACGTGTTTATTTTTAATTCTCTAATCCTCTAATGATATAATTATAAAAAACCATAAAGGAAAAAAAAACAGTGCAATAGTTGAATTCTTAAAAAACACAAACAAAGACTTGGTAGTTTTCAGAAAAAAAAAATTACTTTACTTACATTACAACACAAGAAGGACAAAATTACTTCACTTAATTAAACAGGATGACAAAAACTAAGGGTTGTGAGCATATTAGTGAAACAGATGCAGTATGAGCAAAACTGAGCACACGATCAGAGGAAAAATAGTGAGACCACTGAAGGAGGCACAGTGTGATGCCACCATCAGTGACGGCAAGATCATGGTCAACGGCTACTGCGAACGAGGGCAAAACGGGAGGAGGACGAAACGCGAGCGAGGACAAAACGCGAGCGAGGACGAAACGCGAGTGACAACTACTAAATCGCATAGACGAAGCACAATGTTGAGTGCTGAGTGAATCGTAGGAGACGAACAAGAAATAAAGCTTTTTCACTCAACCTAAATCAGAAAACCATAATACGATGAGCCTTAAATCTTCACAAACTCCCCCGATCGGAAGCAAACTCACCATTTCAATTCAGTCTACCGATTCTATCACCGGACCTACCGATTCTACACCAAATCCAAGTTTGCTTCCGAGTTAACTTGGAAGCACTAAGTTAGCACGTCGTTCGAGTTAACGAATTAACTCAAGAGTTTGATAACCATGGCCATCATGTATTCAAATTCATCATAATCAATCGCTCCACTTCTATCCTTATCTACATCTACTATCATTTGATTAATTTGCTGAAATGACACGGCAGATTATCACTAGTGCAAAAACGCTGTTTAACATCGGTTATTTTGGGCTTTTAACGTTTACTAAACAACCGGCATCATTTCTGATGACGTCAATGGGACGTCAGACATGAATATAACCGACGTCTATAATGACGTCAATCGGTGCCATGTCCGACGTCACTAAACGTCGGAGTAGGACTAACTGGACGTCTAAAGACATTATATAGACGTCGGTCTGAGCAATAACCGACGTAGAAGAGGCACTCAAGACTTCGAAAATGACACTGACTGACATCTAAAAGGTACTATAGACGTCGGTGTATACATTAACCGACGTCTAATACAGTGGTTGTGTTTTAGTGCAGTTTTGTTCCTGTCTTTGGATAGCCTAGTAGCAAAATCTCCTTTTGCTAGTTTCCCCCAAAAAAAAGCTTGCGTCTTTTGAATTTCTTATGGCATTTCAACCCAAAACCGAACGTGGGTTGTTGCTTAGTTCCATTTTCATCCTCAAGAGGGAAAAATCACGGTGAAACGATAACTAGGCAACGACCCAGGGTCATTTTTGGGTTGAAACGACCAAAAGAAATTCACAAGACGCCGCTTTTTCTGGGAGGCAGCTAGCAAATGGAGAATGTGTTACTACGTTACCCCAAGAAAGGAACAAAACTGCACTAAAACACAACACAAAGAAAGCAAATTTTAATCAGTTGAACCAGAAGATAATCGACGAAAGACTAAACTAAACAAAGTTTAAATGGTAAGCATAAAAAAAAATCACGCACCTGGGATGCAATGCCGCAAGAGAGAAAAAGGAGAGGAGGAAGACGATAAAGATATTAGAAACAACAATGGAATGCCGCAAGAGAGAAAAAGAAGAGATGCCGCAAACGAGAAAAAGAAGAGGTGCTGCAAGAGAAAAAGGAGAAGAGGAAGACGATATCAGAAACTAAATGTCGCGAAGATTTTGCGGTTTATTTAAAATCAAATTGGGCATCGGTTGCTCCAGAAACCGACGTCTATAGTCACATAGACATCGGTTATCCCACTAATATGACTGATGGGTGTCGCACCCCATGCAAAATTTAATGTGCATAAAAGAATGCAGTATAGACTAGGAAGTGACTCCTAGGTCGTCTCTCAAGGACCGAATCGCGGTTCAGGAATTATGTCTAACACATAGTGGGGGGTTTGTGAAAGATTTTGTGAATGCGGATGAATTAAATTAAAAGACGGATGCAAACAAAAATGCAAACACAGATGTAAAACGAGTTCAAAGACAGAATGAAAACGGTCGATCATTAACTCAATCACTATGCTTTCAATCATAGATTAACTCATTAAGGAACTGCTCCAACCTCTAATCCAACACAGTTAACCAACTACGCGAAGGCTAATTATGTTTTCATAAAAGTGAACTAAGCGAACACAATGTTAACATTCAATCCGATTTGCACCATACAGTTTCATCAACTAAGCGAAGACGAAACACCAACTGGGCAACTAAGCGTGTACCTAATTGCAAGTACAAAAACAGATTTGATATTAACCAAGTCAGAGAGGCAAACACAATTACAGTCCAGAAATCTCAAGGAAGCATTATAATATCGCTAATGACTAACCTGACTAACCTAAGCTAACATCACAATTAAATTATCACAATCAAACAGAACAAATAGCAGAAAAGTAAATGGAAACAATAAACCGAACATGATAGACATCATAGTGACCGAAAAAGTAAATTGAACAATGCAATAGATAAATATCCAAACGCAATCAAGGCTATTAAAATGCAATGCTTGAGCTAAAAAGAATCGAAAGGCAACACTTGGAATAAAAGAGTAAGCTAGCTAATAAAGAAATGGAACATTTCGACAACTTCCACTTTCAAGCAAAAATAAAAATCACCGTAAGAGAATGATGCTGCCATATAAAACTAACGCTACCTTTTTCTCCTTAAAATTAAAAACATTTATTCACTCTATTCCTAAAGCTAATGCAAGCCCGACAGTGTGCACCTCTCCAGCTCCAACTCTTTTTTCTTTTCTTCAGCCAAATGAAATGAAATCAACACTTGAAGTTAAAATAAAACTCAAAGCGTGACAACACAACTCCCGTGTGCATATTTCAACTGAATCCGCTTGTGAGACCGTGCAGGGTTTTGGAAAATGCAAAGCAAGCTTGTAATCTTTAAAGATTCACAAAACGAAATAAAAGAAATAACACACTAAGGAGTTCCCTTTTTCTAGCCGTAACCTGGATGCTTCATGCTGCACCGCTTCTATAAGAAAGTAAATTAAAAATGCAATGTGCGGTGGCTGCTGCCTCATGAAACCAACGGAAGAAAATTCTAACACGCTCTTAAAAAGAAGAAAAATGAATGTGCTTCAACCGTGACAGAGGTGCCTCATTTCCAATGTGAAAGAAAAATGAATGTGCTCCAAGAAGTAAATAGTTGGTGCGTAACAAGTAAAAAATGCTTTAAAATTTCATCCATCATCAAAATGCCAAGACATGGTTTTCAAAGCCAATGCAAAACGTTCCAGTAGAATTCCTATCCAAGTGACGGTTGAATGCTTTTGGTAGGCACCGTGAGTCACTAAAAATGGAGTGGGGTCTACCCATTTGAGAAACCCTAGGTGCCATGTGTCCTACAATCTTTGGGCCCCTCATAATTTTAATGGCCCAATGTGCAAAAGTTTGATTAAAAACATTCTAGACTACTATAAGTTACAATATAATTAAATTTGAAATGTCCAAGTGGAGAGTCTTTAATTTATTTGGTGTCCTTCTTAATGCTCCAAAAGATATCTCCAAAATTTTCCCTGCAATTAAAAATGCAAATAATTAGCTCAGAAAATTCAAATTAATTAAAATTAGAATTTCCAGTCAAATTAAGCACAATTAGCAGAAACAGGAAAATACCGGACAATTAAGCACAATTCCCTGATTAATTCTTGCACAATAAACTAAGTGAAATCAATAAAATATCGACTCATCAATGACGTCCAAGTTAACATTTAAACTGACTTTTTGAATACCCATTAGACGTCGGTTTCGAGGGGAGCCGACGTCTAGGAAGTGAACGAATTGACGTTTGATTTCCTGTCAGGGATGTTCACGACAGTTGTGATGGGGCGCCGACGTCTATAGTAACGTAGATGTCAGTGCCCATCTAGCAGATGTCTAAGGCCCTCGAGTTTGGTGAACATAATTAATTACAGGCACATAGACATCGCTTCCCCTCAACACCGACGTCTAAATTGAAGAATTTTTTGTCTTCTCGCCTTCCAGACAGGCCTTAGACGTCGTCTTTTGACTACGTGACGTCTAAGCGCCTCGGAATTAGGTGAAGAGCATTAATTCCAGCCTAGTAGACGTCGCCCCCCGTTAACACCGACGTCACTAGACTGTCTTCTCACCTACCTCAGGCCATTAGACGTTGGTTTGTGGCAGTGGGGATATCTACATTATCATAGACGTCGCGTTACCTCAAAACCGACATCTATTTTGCCAAGTTATTTACGATAATGCCACCGTCCACTCATATACGTCGGGTTACCCGCTAACCGACGTCTTCTGGGTGACGTTAAACAACGTTTTTGCACTAGTGTATCAATCAAAAATCCAAACAGAACTCTAACAAACAACATATCATCTGGAAATACCACTATAATGCTAACTTCTGGATTTCATTATAACAGATTGACTCCCTAACACTCAATAAGAGAAAGAACAAATGGTTCCCATCCTCATGACAATCGGGTATTCTCAGAGGAAATAATGCAAAACTTGCAAAATTCAATTCAATCAGAAGAAAATCAAATGGTTACTATATAATACCTCTTCAGTCATCTCAAATCCACGAGCCCTGCCAAGATAAGATGTCATTGGCAACATCACAGCCAAATAGTAGAACAATAATTTTAAGACTATGAACAACAATAGTACCTCATGGCAACATTCAGCTCCTTAGCATCAATAGTACCTAAAAATCATCAAAGTAACAGCATTAATAAAAAATAAATAAAATTATTGGACCATATTGTTATTTTGATGCCAAGCTAAAGTGTAGATACAAAACCCGAGCCGTCGGTATCAAATAACTCAAAGGCTTCCCTAATTTCCTACTTCTTCAGCGTTGTCAAATTATGACCTCCTCTTTGTTTATTGTTATACCTCCTAGATTCCCCTCTGTATAAAGAAGACTAATACGGGAACTGTACAAGTTATTGGTTCATTCAACATAATTTTTTTAAAAATAATTTTTTGCTCTGAACCCTAGATTTGATACAAGAAACAAAAAGAAGCTACTAACTTATGCGTATTATTTATCTGAAAAGAAGAGGAAAAATTATAAAAGAATAGTAGAACTACTATATTAGTTTCAGTGAGTTAGATGGGAGATTGTACCATGGTTGTATGAGACAGGGCACCGAAACGACCAAAATTGAAACAACTTCGCCGAATCTTCCTTTCCCCGCTTTCTGGTAATTCAACAACGTTTCTTCTGCACACGGTTAGAAAGACTGCACACTGCCCAGGCTTAACGGATGTGGCACATCTGTTTCTCCTTTAACGGATATCTGATATCCATCTACGGATGTTGAAATCCGTTTAATACTCTAGTGCGTACCTACATTTGTTACCATGTTAAACTTATATATTAAAAAACCTGTGAAGTTTACCACCTTCAACCACCACCACCACTAGACGAAGCTCTCTAACCACTGCACCTTCTTCTTCTTGCACCGCCACTTCCTCTAATCACTCGCTGGACCACCTTCTTGCACCACAACGAACCAATGCTATCTCCAACCAAACACACCACAGTATCCCACACTACATTTCAGCAAACAAAAAATTAATGGGAGAAGAAGATTGAGAGGAATTTCATTCAAACGAAAATAGTGGACTGTTGGGGAGGTGCAATGACACAATGGTAGGACCATTAATGAAAGTATTGATTGTTGGGTAAAAGAATAAAACCAGAAATTAAATATTATTGAAGAGTAAAAGAAGAATGGGGAGGTGTGTGGAGAAAGGCGTGGTGCTAGAAGGAGTAACACCCTTTTAGAAAATGTTAGCGCACCCCACCTTAGCTCCTTCGAGATGAATGTGTTAGGCCCAACTTCCTCTCTCTCTCTTCTATATTAATAATTTCATATTTGTAGGATTTTTATTCCTCTTTTGCATTATTCAGGTATTTAAATACCATTTAATAAATTAAAATAAAAACTAAAATCACATAACCTTCTTTTTACCGTTAAAATAAAAAATATAATCTTTATTAACACTAATATATAAAATTTCAAGTCTACATAATTTCATGCTAATCTTTTCTAAATCTTGATGAATATCCCCAATAAAAAGAAAATATAGACAAAATAAAGGACCAAATTTCAGTGGCGCTGCTGGTAACAGACTTCGACATCGCATCGACGCGCTGCCAATGGGGACGATCAATGACCTCTAAGAGATCCCAAACGAGAACGTAGGACCACCCCCAATTTGCAAACCCACATAGAAGAACAAAAGCCAAAACCCTCAACCTACGAACCACCAAAACGTTGCCATCCATGTGCAAAGCATAAACATAAATCATTACCTAGTGCGATGCACCACCCTAGTGGCCGCGGGGACGTTGACGAACAAAGGCCGCTAGACTACAAAACCTCAGGTCTGCTATTTCCCTCCACGACGATGCCATCAATAGGGTTTCTCGCACGATGGAGATTTCTGAGGTCGAAACCTCGCGGAGGCGCCGCCGCTACAACAATCACTGCACCCCGAGAAAGGTGTTGGCTCCTTACCTACAAAACCCCCAACCAGAACCACAAAAGGAGAAGAGGAAAGAAGTCCTTGCCAGACCGCGAAAGAGAAAGACCAAAAATTAAGAAAGAAGAGTGGGCTTGGAGAGAGAATTGCCTGATATGAAGTTTAATTAGGGTTCTTCAATTTGAATTTCAATTTGGAGAAATTAATTAGGACTGAAGTCAAACAATTTTGATAACATAGGGATCCAATAATGCCTACACTTTTAAAACCAGGTACTAAACTTAAAGTAATCACTTAACATAGGGACCAAGTAAACATTTAAGCTTAAACTTTATGTACAGATGGTTTAAACAAAACTATTTACAAAGCTGACATAAAGAAAATCTACACAACAATCTCCTACATCAAGAGCCTGCTCCACTGAAAGCTCATCTTCATCTGCTCACACCCACAGGATGATCATAGCCAATCAAGGAACACAGCCACATACAATCACAAGTACAAACAAAAGGGTAAGCTAGATATAAAAAAGATTCATACATTGATATAATATACAAAACACCATTAATCATGCATATAAAACAACTAATTTCAAATATCTTAAACATGTTATTACTTATACTTGACTGTCTAGACTTAGAATGATTGTTGAGCTGTGGTGGGTTGTGCACTTGTGATGACCTCTACTACTTTGCAAAGTCATTGCCACGTCTTGGATCATACTAGAAGCACCCAAGACTATGACCTCTTGCTACTCTTCACCACATGTGTCAATCTTCTCTACTTGAGAATGATAGACCATTAAAGTTCAAGATAACCCCAAAGATTGAGCTCCCTGTATTCATTCTAAACATACTTGAACCTCACCAATAGATTCCACTATGGAACTTACTTACATAACTATGAAACCATTACTTGGAATCACATACTTACACTTTGAATCATAACACATAATTTTTATAATCACATCATTTCATAAATTCTCATTCACCATTCAATTATGAATTAAAACAACACTTTAAGCTAACCAGAAACAAGGATAAAAGGAACAAGCAAATTCCTGGGCTAGTCGCTCAACGACCAAGCTCGTTGGGCGACCATAGAGTCCCCTCACTCAACGACCCAGCTCGTTGTGCGAATACATATACAGTAGTCCCAGACCCCAACCTTCTCGCTTAGTGACTCAGCTCGCTATGCGAATAAAATAACATTGATCCCAAACCCCAACCTCTCGCTCAACGACCCAGTTCGTTGTGCAAATCAAATGACAGTGGTGTAGACCCACAATCCTCTCGCTTAGCGCCCCAACTCGCTATGCGAATCTACAGACAGTGGTCCAAACCCTCAACCCTCTCGCTCAACGACCTAACTCGTTAGGCGAATACAGAGACAGTGGTCCAAACCCCCCTCAACCTCTCGCTCAACGACCCAACTCGCTAAGTGAATCCACAGACAGTGGTCCAGACCCTTAACCTCTCCCTAAGCGACTCTACTCTCTCAAAGAGTCTACATAATTCTGCAGTACGAAAACTGCAGAATTTTTCACCCCAAACTACTCTTGACGAATTTGGAATATTTTTCCCAACTTCTAACCCTCCTAGGTTGTGTTATACACTCAATTATACTTAACCAATTGTGTTTAAACCCTTCTAAACTCATTTTAAACAAGTGGCTACAAGATTTCAACCAAAAACTTACAAAAACTCCAACTTAGAGACTCAAATTGAATTCTATCATTTGTGGCACAATTTCAAGCAACTTAGGGACTCTAACATCTCCCAAATGACTTACCAACATTTTCTAAACTGACCATTTGAACACAGAACCTCTAACTCAAGTTTTCACTAGTTCACTTCCTCAAAATTGGTTTCTAAACCAAGCTGAACTCTACCAAATCACCACCACATACTCATACTTCAAATTTCTTCTATTTTAATTGTTAGAAAAACTCACAAACATCCCTATAACAAACCACAACTACATCAAACCAAATACCTTTCCAAACACTTACTACAATAACTAAAACTCAATTTTTCCTTCCCGAGAGTAATACCAAAACTTCACAGCTTTCATCATTTATTCAATAACATTACCACACATATTTCTAAAAGAATCACAACATAATAACATTCCAATTTTAGATCAAACAATCATTCAATGCATTTCATAACAGTAGTTCATCATCACATACTCAATTACTTGAATCATCACTAACGAAAATAGAATTTTGCACTCAAATAGTTTAATACTCACATATCGTCAAACTTATACAACAAACCACAATTAAAAGTAAAATTCTAACTTTCCTTACCTCTAGAAACCTTCACAGTTCTATAAATCCCCAACAGTTGCTTCCTCCACAAGGAATCTCTAAAAATCTTTCTTTAAACACCATACTAATCGAGAAGATAGGTGTGTTGGGAACAATCGGTATCGTTCGGAGATAGAGTATATCGCAACGGAATAAAACTTAAGTTAGCGGAAAGCGTGTTCGGTCAACTTTCTAGAAACCTATATCTAAAACTCAGGGCTAGGGGATCTCTCAGGTGGTTGAATGTTTAGATAAGATTCGATGTTGGATAGGCGAACATCAAGATCAAAAAATTGATCAACCACGTATTCATCAAAAGCTTGTTGCCACTCATAACTTTCTTCAAAGTGAGTTTTCTGTGCTAGACTCAAATCCTGTAATTGCTTAGATAATCATGCAAAGTGTTCTTCTATAGAAGTTGAGGATGAGGAGGGTATGTTGGATGGACCAGCATCAGAAGGAGCAGTAGCACTTACTGGGTCTGCCATGTGAGTATCCATGTTATCTTCTTCACCATCATCTGAATGATCATCATCTTTGTGAATAATCACATTTCCCCGGGTAACAAATCCCATTTACCTAAAAGTGGTGTCTCCAATCTCAGATCCAATGGCTTGAATTGTTTGAACATGTTCTCCTTCCACATTAACTCCTTTATATTCTAAAATTCTAGAGATGAGAATAGCATAAGGAAAATGATAGGAATGAGATTTCTTAACTTTAACCATGATGTCAGAAATAAGAGCAGGCCAATCAATGTGTATGTGATTTAGGGTCCCATACAGAAGAAGCAGATCCTGCTCAGAGCATTGGGCATGGTTGGTTGCTCTAGGACACAGTAGCCACACAATTAAGTAGTGGATCATCCTCTCTTCAACTTTAAAGCCACCAACAAGAAGTTGCCTACGGTTGGTCTGCTGTTTGGGATGACGCAAGAAAGATTGAAAGGCCATCAGTCGGTTGAAGTCAGGAATTCCAAGATGAACTTTCACAGCATCATCCCAGATGGTAAGTTGAGCAAGGTTGGTCCACACATCATCATCCAAAATTATGCGGACTCCCTTTACTTTGGTGGATATGATCCTATCTCGATATCTCAAGTTGAAGTAGAAAACTCTTATGAGATCGGGATAAATACAACCTTTTTGCTCCACTAAGTGTGTGAGACCTTGACCAGCAAAGAGAACTGGAAACTGAAATCCATAGAAGCGATAAAAATCAAGGCGAATAAACTTTACTGCCATGATTCTCCTTTCTTGCCAAGAATTTACATAATGCGCAGGCTTTTCTTGATCCGAAATCCACCCATCAATGGTTGTAGGACGTGGTTGAGAAAAAGAAGATGCTCTAGCAGCTCTGCGGTGATGTCTTCTTGATTCAGCCATGGAAGGATTTTGAAAGAGTGAGACTTTGAGATAGTGAAAAGAAATGGAGAGATTTTTGCTTTAGATTTGATTTCGGCAGTTTCTGGGTGCAAAGGAGTCACCATTAATCGATTATAGGGGGCTATTTATAAGAAAAATGGAAAAACTAGCCATTTATTATCGTTATAGAGCTCTTCAACAACTCTATTTTTGAAACTGGACGCGAGATAATCGATTATGGCTCGTGATAATCGATTATTTGTTCATTAGTTACTTGCCAGACATTGCATGATAATCGATTATGCTTGATGATAATTGATTATCAGTTATAATTTCTAGATTTGAGTTGAGTTTGAAAAATCGATTATGCTAAGAGGTAATCAATTATTGGCGATTAAGGGATGCCTGAAAGCTAAAAATAATCGATTATTACCTTGTGATAATCGATTGAAAACGTTAATCTTGTGAAAATTTAAAACTTTTCATAAGCTTTGATCCTATGACATATCTAACACTCCTAGCTCTCTTCTAAGCTCATAAAATCTATCTTTAGGCAGTGCCTTTGTGAAAATGTCAGCTAATTGATGTAAGGTATCAACATATTCAATTTTACAATCTCCCTTTTGAATATGGTCCCTCAGGAAATGATGTCTAATCTCAATGTGCTTAGTTCTTGAATGCATTATGGGATTTTTAGTTAAATTTATAGCACTAGTGTTATCACATTTTAATGGAATATTATCAAGGAAGATATCAAAGTCTTCCAGTTGTTGTTTCATCCACAGAATTTGGGCACAAAATTTGCCAGCAACAATATATTTAGCTTCAGTGGTAGACAAAGCTACACATGCTTGTTCCTTTGAGTGCCAAGACACCAAAGAACAGCCTAGAAAGTGACAAGTTCCACTAGTACTCTTCCTATCAATTTTACAACCACCATAATCTGCATCAGAGAAACCTATTAAACTAGGTAAAGCATCTTAAGGATACCAAAGTCCAAAAGAAGTGGTTCCTTTAAGGTATTTTAAGATTCTCTTGACAACAGTCAAATGAGATTCTTTAGGATTGGCTTGATACCTAGCACATACACATACACTTTGCATGATATCTGGTCTACTAGCAGTTAGGTACAACAAAGATCCTATCATACCTCTAAACATAGTTTCATTTACTCCTTTTCTAGATTCATCCTTATCTAAATAGCACGAAGTTGCCATAGGTGTACTAGCTTCTTTGCAAGTATCCATACCAAATTTCTTAAGAATTTCCCTACAATATTTTGTTTGGGAGATAAAAGTACCTCAACTCATTTGCTTTATTTGTAGTCCTAAAAAGAAATTCAGCTCACCCATCATAGACATCTCAAACTCACCTTGCATTATTTTTGCAAATTCTTCACACAAAGAGTCATCAGTTGACCCAAATATAATATCATCTACATAAACTTGCACAATCAAGATGTGTTTTCCTACTTTCTTTATAAATAAGGTTGAATCAACCTTTCCTCTAGAAAAATCATTATCAATTAAGGAGGTACTAAGTCTTTCATACCAAGACCTAGGTGCCTATTTAAGACCATACAGTGCCTTCTTCAGTTTATAAACATGATCAGGATATTTGAAATCCTCAAAACCAGGAGGTTGACTAACATACACTTCCTCTTTTATAAAACCATTTAAAAAAAGCACTTTTCACATCCATTTGATGCAGTTTAAATTTCATCAAAGATGCATATGCAAGTAATAATCTAATTGCTTCTAACCTGGCCACTAGTGCATATGTTTCATCATAGTCTATACCTTCCTCTTGACAGTAGCCCTTTGCCACTAGCCTTGCTTTGTTCTTTGTGATGTTTCCATCCTCATCAAGCTTGTTCCTAAATACCCATTTTGTTCCTATGACTTGATAATCATCTTGCTTTGGAATAAGTTCCCAAACTTCATTCCTTTCAAATTGGTTTAGCTCTTCTTGCATAGCAATGCACCACTTATCATCTTGAAGGGCTTCATTTATGTTCTTGGGTTCTATCTGAGACACAAAAGCTACAGTTACACAAAAATGATTAAGATTATGTCTACTAATTACCCCTTTTGAAATATCTCCAATGATGTTCTCCAAGGAGAGTCCTCTTGATTGTTGATAACTTTTAGGATCAACAGCTTGAGGTGTTTCTTGAAGTTCCGGAGGATAATTCTCGTTTAGGTACATCTCTTCAAGAGCATCCCTCAAATAATCGTCATCACCTGCAATAGGTTTATTTGACTCAAGAGGGTTTACCTCAAGGTCCATAATCTCATCAAAGACAACATGCATTGATTCTTCAATTATCAAGGTTCTTCTATTGAATACTCTATATGCTTTGCTAGTCAAAGAGTATCGTAGGAAAATTGCTTCATCAGATTTTGCATCAAATTTACCAATATTATCTTTACCATTATTCAAGAGAAAGCATTTGCATCCAAATATTTTCAAGTGAAATACATTTGGTTTTCTACCATTTAACAGTTCATATGGAGTTAATTTTAGAATTGGCCTAATAAGCATCTTGTTTAACACATAACAAGCAGTACTAACTGCATCAGCCCAAAAGTATTTTGGCACATTAGATTCATTCATAAGTGTTCTAGCTAATTCTTCTAATGATCTATTTTTCCTTTCAACAACACCATTTTGTTGGGGAGTTCTAGGTACAGAAAAATTATGTGCAATGCCATATTCTTCACAAAATTTTTCAAAAGATTCATTTTCAAATTCACCACCGTGATCACTTCTCAATGTTTTGATTTTCAAATCTTTTTCATTTTGAATNCGNTTAGCANANNATTTAAAAGCTTTAAAGGCTTCACTTTTCAAAGTTAAAAAGAAGGTCCAAGTAAATCTAGTGTAATCATCAACAATTACAAGAGCATAGTAATTTCCACCAAAACCTTTAATTCTAGATGGCCAAATAAGTCCATATGCAAAAGTTCTAAAGGTTTTGAAGTAGAAATCATGCTTTTGGATGAAAATGAAGATTTAGTTTGTTTACCTTTTTGACATGCAGTGCATAACTTGTTTTTCTCAAATTTTAGTTTAGGCAAACCAATCACAATATCTTTGGAAATTAGTTTATTCAAATGTTGCATATGAATATGTGCAACTCTTTTATGTCATAGCCAAGGATTTTCTTCTTTAGCAACTAAGCATGTTATACTATGACTAGATGCACTTTCAATATCAATTAGATATATATTCTTATGCCTAACACCTTGCAAAGCGATATTAGTAGAATCTTTAAAGTAAACAGTGCATTTATCACTTTCAAATGTTACCTTGAGACCTTTGTCATACAGTTGACTTATGCTTAGGAGATTATGCTTGAGGCCTTCAACATACAAGACATCTCTTATAGTCAATGTGTTTCCTCCTCCAATGTCTCCGGTACCCATGATTCTACCTTTGTTGTTATCCCTATATGTTACAAATCCTTGCTTTTTCTTCTCAAAATAGATAAACCTTTTCTTGTCACCGGTCATATGTCTTGAACATCCACTGTCAAGATACAACAACAACTTCTTAGACTTAGTAGGTTCCTACAAAACAAATTAGCAAGAATTTTAGGTCCCCAATCTAATTATGGGTCCTTGGGGTTAGTTCATGCAAGTATATATCATTTCACAACTTTAACCCTTGCATATTTACCATTTGGAACACCAAAATGTTTAATGTTGCATTTGTTTGATTTATTTCCATGCTTCATACATGTTAAGTCTCTAAATTTCTCCATTTTTCTAGGTTAATACTCTTCTTTTAGGATAGTTTAGCTTTTAATTTTCTAGAATTAAGGTAGTTTAGAGTAAATAGGATTAAAATAGCTTTTTGTAAATATAGTGTTAATTTTACCTTTTTAGTTAATTAAAATAGTTTTTTATACTCTTCTATTTCCCTTTTCATTTTGACAAAAGCTCGTGCAAGCTTCCTTCCCCAATTTACAAACCCTCGACCTAGGGTTCTTCAAGAGCAGAAGAAGAGAAGCAGCGACGCGATTCCATGGATCAAAACGCAAGCTTCACGGCCCAGGCAAGGATGGCCCAGTAGGATGATCGGTCAGATTCATGGTTGGAAGCACGTGCTAAACTTGGATGGTTGGAGGCCAAGTTCAGAGTTAGTTGAAGAATGAGAGCGCGAAGCTTCTGAGTCAGCTTTTAGTTCTTCCCCCTTTCCCATTTTCTTTTCTTTTTCTGTTTTCGAACTTTCCCTATAAAAGGGATATTTTTTGTAATGAATAGAGTACGTGCATTGGGTGACAAGCAGTGTACTTAGATTAGGTTCTCATTCTCTCGCCTTAGAGTAGATAGTGGTGGGTGACAGACGTCACTCTAAACTCTAGATTCTCAGTTCCAAATGCTTTAGTTTTAGATTTTAATCGCTTTCGTAGAAGTAGATACATTCTTGGCTTCACTGGATTTTTCTGAGGACCTCATGAGGGTGACAGGCCGTGAGTTTCTTAGTGATTTCGGTATCTTGTACTTTTTTTCTTGAATTTTAATTGAAAACTGATGTTTACTTTCAGCGTTCTTGATCCTATTTTACAATTCTGCTTTTTAATTTTGATTCTTGCACATGACTTTACTTTCCCTGCCTTATCATTTAGTGATTTTATGTTTCTATTTTAAATTTTGAGTTGCTTAGGTTTGTTCATTGCTCTTTATGATTTCAACATTTGATTTGGTTATTGTATGATTAGGAATAATATTTTAGGGATCTGTTTCATTCTTTTTAAGTTTCTAGCATTGTAGATTAGTGAATATGCATCCAGTGTTGTTTTGAATTTGTTTCCTTCCTTTTACATCTTATAGATAATCTCATATTCATTACTTAACTTGTTTGGTAGGGTGAATGATAATCTGCATAATTCAATCTCTGATTTAGAGTCTGCAAGACCCCATAGTGGGCTTGTTTAATCAAGATGTCTTCTTGAGACAGGTTGAGATTCACCTCCATCAAATGAATTAAGTAATCAATTATGGATTTACTTTGTTCTGAACTTTTGATTTTAAAGATTTTTACATAGTTTTACAAATTTCTACATCATTGCATAGTAAATTTTGATTTTAATCTTTGCCCATTATTCTCTGGTTATTTTTCTTGTATTCTGTCAATTATGTTTCGATCATTAGCATATCATTTACTGATTAGGTTTTGATTTTCTTTACATATTATTCTTTGCATTTTCAATCATGTGTCACATTCTCATGCATTCTACCTTTATATTCTTAGATTTTTTTTAGTTTCTTTTGATAAGTCATTTTAGTTTAGGTATTCCATTTTTTAGGTTAGAGTGTTATTTTTCTTCCTTTGCATCATCCTATTTTAGGCATCTTACATTCATTTTCATTAGGAATCATGCATTGCATTATTATTTTAGTTTATTTCTTTAGATTTCATTTTACATTTTATTTTCCCCACCTAGTTTTAGTAAATACATAATTAGGTATAATTCTATAATTCTAAACTTAATAAGAACCAAGTCCTTGGATTAGACCCTAGGTTACCCCTATACTACATTAGTGAGGATTAGGTTTTGTTGACTTTTTGTGCGACCAAAAAGCCTTTCAACAATACAGTAAAAGCAACAAACATCATTCACTTTATTTTTAACAAAAGTCCATTTCTCAACCCAGACTCTACGAGTTCTTCTAGTTTTAGACTTTTTGTTTTGATGCAAGTTCCTATTTCTAATATTGCTTGTTTTAAAGTTTGTTTTAACATGCGAATTTGTCTTAGTTGCCTTTGCAGGTAGGTTTTCAAGTATGTCAATATCAAACATATGACTCTTACAAGACAAGCATTCAACAGGTTCATCAGTAGCATTTGCATCAGACAATTTTGTTTCTAAAGTGCTAACTTTATTTCAATTTTAATTCATTGTGCTCTTTCTTAAGCTTCTTATGTGCAACATCAAGTTTTTCAGATTCATTCATTAGTTCAAAGAAGGCTTTTTGCAAGTCTAACTCACTAGATTCAAAACTAGAATCACTTACTTGGCTTCCAGTATCTTCTGAGTCAGCCATTAGACAAATATTTGCTTCTTCATCTGAATCACTTGAGCTTGTCGAGCTAGATGCATTGTCTTCCCATGCTATGTAAGCTTTCTTTTTCTTTGGAAACTTTCTTTCCTTCTTTTCTTCGCTTTTCTTGTTCTTTGGACATTCAGTTTTCATGTGTCCTTTTTTTAAGAAGACTGCAAGAGTGTTAATTGATGTTGATAATGGCAAACTCAAGGTGAGAGTGCAGAATGAAGAAGTGAACTTCAATGTTTTTGAAGCAATGTCCCACCCAAATGATGATGAAGCATGTTTTCAACTTGATGCTTTAGATGAAGTATGTTCTAACATGGAGAAAGTTGCTTACATCTCATCTCCTCTAGAGAAGACCC
>NW_014543248.1:199787-203154 GCF_000741045.1 Vigna radiata var. radiata | reverse complement strand
TGGTTTGCAGACATAGCCAATTTCAAGGCTGCAGGGATTCTCCCAGATGATCTTTCATGGCAACAAAAGAAGAAATTTTTAAATGATGCTAAACAATTTGTTTGGGATGATCCTTATCTCTTCAAATTAGGTGTTGATGGCTTGTTGAGGCGTTGTGTTACTGCAGAAGAAGTAGCAGGCATCTTATGGCATTGTCATAACTCGCCATATGGTGGACACTTTAATGGTGAAAGAACAGCTGCCAAGGTTTTGCAATCCGGATTCTATTGGCCTACAATTTTCAAAGATGCTTATGCTCATGCAAAGAGTTGTGATAAGTGCCAAAGAGTCGGTACCATCTCAAGAAGGCATGAGATGCCACTGCAGAATATTCTTGAAGTTGAGGTCTTTGATTGTTGGGGAATTGATTTTGTTGGTCCCCTACCCTCTTCATATAATAATGAGTACATTCTGGTTGCAGTGGACTATGTCAGCAAGTGGGTGGAGGCAGCCGCATGCCAAAAGAATGATGCCAACACTGTCATCAAATTCCTAAAAAGGAACATTTTCTCAAGGTTTGGGGTGCCCANAATTCTTATTAGTGATGGTGGATCTCACTTCTGCAACTCTNAGCTTGAAAAGTTGCTAAAGCATTATGAGGTGAGGCACAAGGTTGCTTCCCCATACCATCCTCAGACCAACGGCCAAGCCGAGGTTTCCAATAGAGAGATCAAGAGGATTCTTGAGAAAACAGTTTCTTCTTCAAGAAAAGATTGGTCAGCAAAGTTGGATGATACTTTATGGGCCTACAGGACTGCACTGAAGACACCTGTGAGGATGACTCCATTCCAGCTTGTTTATGGAAAAACTTGTCATTTGCCAGTGGAGATGGAACACAAAGCTTACTGGGCTTTGAAGTTTCTAAACTTTGATCCTACCTTGTCTGCCGAGAAGAGGAAGTTACAGCTTCAAGAGTTGGAAGAGATAAGACTTACAGCCTATGACAACTCCAAGAATTACAAGGAAAAGGTCAAGTTGTATCATGACAAGAAGCTTCTCAAGAGAGATTTCCAATCTGGTCAACAAGTTCTTCTCTTTAATTCTAGATTCAAGATCCTTCAAGGCAAGTTGAAGTCAAAGTGGTCTGGACCTTTCACCATCAAGGAAGTAAAACCTCATGGAGCCATTGTATTGGTTGATCCTTCCTCAGATGATCCAGAAAGAAGTTGGGTGGTAAATGGTAAGCGGTTGAAACACTACTTGGGTGGTGAGATTCAGCGTCTCACCACAATTATCCATCTCTCTGACCCTTGAGCATAACTGTGTCAGGCTCGTGACGTTAAACAAGCGCTTACTGGGAGGCACCCCAGCCTTTTAACCTTTTCTAATATGTGATTTTTGTTGTTTGAGTGTGTCTTGATGGTGTGAATTTGTTTTACTATGTTTTAGTTTGAATTGGTAATTTTGAGTGTTTGAGTTGGATGGTAGTTAGTAGGTAGTAACTAGTGCATTGTTGTTAATGTTGATTTTTGTTGTGAAAGAGTATGTCTTGGAGTATTTTTGTTTGTTTTGATGTGTTCTAGTGTGAGTTAGGATGCAATGATGTGTTTTGAATTAGTTAGGTATGTGTTGTGTGCAAAAGCATAATCTTGGCATGTTTAGTTAGGTGCATTACCTATTTCATTCATGTTTTAGGTTTATGCATTTGCTTTGGTTCATGATGAATTCCTTGTGTTCTCTATTGGTAAAAACGTGTCAATCCAACCTTGCTTGTGATTGCATGAGTGGCAAATGTCAAAGATCCAAGAGGAGTGTGCCAGCTGCTGCAAAAATCAAGCAAAAATCCACTCTGCCAGACTACCGCTGGGCGGCACCCGGGCTGCACCTGCGCGCTACACCAGCAGAAGCCCTTTTCTGGTATGCCGCCCAGCTGCACGAAACGTGCAGCCCAGCGCCAGCGCTGCTGCAGCTTTTTGCCTTCTTTGACCCACTTCACTTTTCCCTTTGACCCACTTTCTTTTTTGTTTTTAAAACCTAATTCCTACCACTTTCCCTTTCTCTCTTTGCCAAACCCTCACGGTCTAAACCCCTCAAACCTCTACCTCATTCTCACATTTTCTCATTTTCCACTCCAATCTTTCAACTCTTCTCATCAAATTCCCACATTCAATCAACCCTTCTCCATTTTCACTCAAACCCATCCACTCTTAGCGCCTCTACACCCACGGGCAGCGCTTATCTCAACCTGTGGAGTCTTGCTTGTGCCACTCATTCAACTCCTTGCAAGTAGGTTGTGCCATTCATTTGCCAATTTGTAGAATTTGATGGTTCAATGTGTGTTTCCTGTTTGTGATTTTAATTTCATGGACTAGGCTTCATCAAGTGTGTGATTGTTGTTGTGTTGCTGCAATTTCCTTGCTTAATCACGTTCCAAGATGCTCACAAGCACACACATTCTGGTGCATTTTCATTCACGGTTTTGTTTGATGGTTTTTATGAACCAACTGATATATGAACATTTGATTGTCTCATGAAT
Source organism: Vigna radiata var. radiata (assembly GCF_000741045.1). Lineage (NCBI taxonomy): Eukaryota > Viridiplantae > Streptophyta > Magnoliopsida > Fabales > Fabaceae > Vigna > Vigna radiata. The sequence goes on along the minus strand of NW_014543248.1, from coordinate 200,639 downwards.
GAGTGGGTAAGCATTGCACTTTGTTAAGCTTAATTTTTGCCTAAATTCTGTGCATGTTCATCACTGCTTCACAAGCTGAAAAAAACCCCAAAAATTGTTCACGCACCAGGGCATTTTGAGCCCTCTGCCAGGTGCCGCTCAGCTGCACACAATCTGTGCAGCCCAGCGCTGACGCGACAGGGCAGCATCCCTGTCTAGTGTAGCTCAGCTATACCAATTAGCTGCAGCCTAGCGTTGGCGCTGCAGGGCAGCTGTCACCCTTTTTGCAATCTGGTTCTGTCTACTTGGGGCTTGTTGTCAGCCCTCTTTTCTACATATTTTTCCCAATTCTTTGATGCCACACTGATGGTTTTGTGCTGAGTTTTTGTTCAAAGCATGTTGTTAACCACTAACCATGAAATGCTCTTTTCAATTGGTTGTCTTTTATGCAGTATGGCTTCTTCATCAGGCAAACGGGTAAAGATGACTGCTGGGCAATCTTCAAAAGGTCAAAAGAGGAAAGAAAAGTTCTACTCTGATAAGTTCTTGACCAAGGATCATAAGAAGCACTTTGCCTCAGTTCAAAGCAGAAGGTTATTCATGGAACGCACTGTCACTTTAAAGCCAAGGGAGGTTACTAATTTCTTGGAGGAGCTTAGTAGAAGAAAATGGAACAATTTGGGCAGCTATCCTGAATCAGCAAACATAGCCATAGTAAAGGAGTTTTACACCAATGCACGAAAGTTTTCTAAGAGTGATATTCCTTTCTTGAGCTATGTCAGGGGAAAAAGAATCCCTTTTGATGCTGCTACCATTAACTCCTTCCTTGAAACTGATTGGGAAGGCGGAGACACTCTGTGTCAGCTTGCCCAG
>NW_014543248.1:194002-197027 GCF_000741045.1 Vigna radiata var. radiata | reverse complement strand
ATCATTCCATTGCATTTCTAATCTCTCCATTTCAAAGTGTTTGAGTGCTTAAGATCACCTTTATCATTTATGTTTTATAGTTACTTTAATTTCACCAAAACTCAAATTATGGAAACATTCTTTAGTCTAGGTTAGTTAGAAATTATACGATTGTCTAGTTGCACGAGTCTCTTGGGAAACGATTTCCGGTCTTACCGGTTTATTACTTTAGACGATTTGGTACACTTGCCAAAGAGTTAACAAAATTCTATAAAATTCATCAATTACAACAGCAGATGAAATAATATTACGAGCTTTAATATCAAACTGAGCTCGTCTATTTTCTTCAGCAGTCCAGTTAAAATATGGTTTTTCTACCTCTACACTATCAACTGTGCTCTTAGGAATAAAAGGACCATTTCGTACAGCTTCCCAGATGCCTCTCTCAACAAACCCCATAAAAATTTCCATTCCAACTTTCCAGAACGCATAATTATCACCAGTAAAAAGTGGTGGTCTGTTGATAGAAGCACCCTCGGCATATACAAGATTTTGAGTGTGATGACCGACCATTTTCGCAATTTTTGAAAAACTATCACAGCAAGCTCTGATACCACTTGTTGGGAACAATCGGTATCGTTCGGAGATAGAGTATAACACAGCGAAATAAAACTTAAGTTAGCAGAAAGTGTGTTCGGTCAACTTTTTAGTATTAAAATGGTCAATTTATAATAAAATAAATTTTCTAAGAGACAATTTATCGAACAATTGATGTGCAAATGAAAATAGAGAGTGTAGGGAGTAGAAAAATCACACAAGTAATTTTTATACTGGTTCGATTCAAAAGAATCTACGTCCAGTCGTTAATCACTATAAAAAGTGATTAACAGTTCCACTAAAAATGAGATTCACAAATTACAACAAATAGTGAATAAAACTGATAAATAAACCTTCCTTCGACGAACGAACCGGAAGATGAACACTCTGCCAACTCGAAGAGAACCGCCCCGACTATCGAAACTTGAAACACGAGCTTCTCCTATTCACGAGACCAGGCAGATTACCTTGCTAACTCGAAGAGAACTTGCTCTGACTATCGACACACGAAACGCGAGCTTCTCCTATTCACGAGACCAAGCAAGGGAACTTGAACTATAGCTTTTGAGAACTTCCTCTGACAAACAATATTCTGCAATAGCTTCTGTTCAACAACGTTGCTTCTGAAATTTTCAGAAGACCAATATATAGCCAGCTACTCTGAATATCAAAGGTCAAGTCCCAACTGCCACTAATAATCGATTATTGTAAGTGATAATCGATTATTCAAGTCCGTTACAGGTTTTTCAAAATGTGATAATCGATTATGTNANGTGATAATCGATTACTCCTGAAAGACTCTTGATAATCGATTATTGCTTAACATAATCGATTATTGTAGTACAAAATACAAGTGTTACAAAATTTGAAGACTTTCCTATTACACTTATATTCTACAAAGTGCTTTTAAACATTTCTAATACTTCCTTCGGGTAAAACTTCTTGTAGCATCATCAAAACTAATTTCTTCAAGATTTACCAATGCTCCTCATTGGTAACAAGGTGGACCTTGATGCCGTGATCGTCTAGGCACCTCCTAATCATCAAATAGATAACTTGAAATCAAGAAATCTTAGAGAGAAGTGAGAGAGAAGAAGAGAAAATGTTTTAGAGAGATATGGTGTTCTTAAAGTAATAAGACGAGCTTATAAAATTCTATTTATATTATAAAGTTATTTTATAATAAAATACTTGGTCTCATTATTTTAATACACCTACTAACTCTAATACTCTATTTTCTAGCTTCTTACATATTCAATTCCAAGAAACATAATCATCCACTTCATTGAAACAAATGCTTTATAGGATACATATTTAATTATTTTTACTTTTTTTCATATTTTTATTTATTATTTATTTTTTATGAGAGTTTTTAACTATCAATTTCGAGTATTTAATATAATAAATCCTTAGTTAACTTAATAGCACAACTTATATTTTTTTTTTCTCTTTGACTATAAGTTTTATTACGTTTGAATTTTACTTTTCTTAAAGAATTTACTCAAGTCTATAATATATTTCTTCTCTCATCACAACCTTGATTACTCAATTATAAATGGCTTTTATAATTTTATTATAGATAGTTTTTATTTATTTTATAAGTAGTATTTCATTATAATAATTATTTAAATATATAAAAAAATAAATTTAAAAAAGGATTGAATTAAAAAAAAGTTAATTTTTTTTTAAAAAAAATCATTTAAATGAAAAATTAATGAAAGGTAACATAGAAAAAAAATGTGATGAATGTAATTTACATAATAGTATATATTATTATAATTATAAAATTAAATATAATAATTTTATAATTTTATTGCATATAGTTTATATTTATTTTTTGGATAGTTTATAATTAAAAAAACCTAGTTAAATTTAAAAAAAAAATCGTTAAATAAAAAAAAACAGTTAAATTTAAAAAAATAGTTACTTAAATAATAAAATTTAAAATATAATTATTTTAATTTAAAAGACTTTAATTTAAAGAATAAAATTAGAAAACAAATATATCAACTAAAAAAGATTTTATGATAATAAAAGAGAAATTAAATTATTATTATTATTAAATAAAATATAAATAATTTTATAAATTTTTTGTAAATAATTTTTATTTATTTTATCACTTGGTATAACACCCATTTTTAACAGCTTTTAACTCATAAAATAAGATTGATAAAACAAACACAGTCTCAAATTATAGATATATAAGATTAATATATACAATTATAAAAATTAATAGTAATATATATATATATATATATATATATATATATATATATATATATATATATATGGGGTTTGTTAGTACGCGTAGGCCTGTTTTTCAGTTGGTACGTTTTAAATGTGTACCGGATTATAGTAGACAAAAATACCCTCATTTATCATGGATTCTAAGTTTTAAGGTCAAGGATATTTAAATAATTTTCATTCTCAAAACTAAAAAAAAAAAAAA
>NW_014543248.1:143063-192857 GCF_000741045.1 Vigna radiata var. radiata | reverse complement strand
ATATATATATATATATATATATATATATATATATATATATATATATATATATATAAATTTTGTTCTTTCATTTGTTTTCCACTTCAATAACAAAATAATTGATGATGTTGATGTTGATTTTTGATTTGAGGGTTGTGTTATATCTTTTCACTTCTGATTGTTATTTAATTTCGTTTTTATGAGTTCAAAACAGTTTTAACATGTGGAAGCTCATACCACTTGACCAATTACTCAAATTTAAGCTCTTTACACAAAACTAAGTTCAAACTAAACAAACATTCAAGAATCAAACGTTCAAAACACAATTGTTAAAACATGAAAATTTCATATTACACAATCATCACTAACTCAACAATTTCATCTTAAACACAAATTAGGCAATATTTTCACATTTCAATAGATCAAATTCATCACACATATCAATCATTCAGTCAATTCACCATATAATCATTCAATTAGAAATTTCAAAGTATTTATAATTTAAAAGCAATGTAATTAGCTTCACTTATCTACGAGACAAATGAACTTGCTCTAAGGAATCTAAAATCTCTTCAAGCTCATAAGACCTTAACTAACGAAAACTTCTCCCAACTTGCATATGCTCTATCTACAAATAAAACTATCACAAGAATGATTGGGACATATCATTATGATCACTGATTAGTAGAGACTCATATAGATGACTAAAGAGATACACATGCAAGTGGAAGAAGGTTCATATGCAACAGATAACAAAAAAATGCTAAGAAAAATGACTAAAACTAAATATACACGAATGAAGAAACTGATTGATACAAATTGAAGACGTCTCCACAATAATCAATCATATAGTCTCAGTTATTCAATGAAAATAAAGAGGAATAACTCTTAGAAAGAAGTCGTATAACTTTATAGAAAAATGGTTTCTAGAGTGATAATGTTTAAAAATAATAAAACTTATTAATAACAAAATTATTTATATTAAAACTTTTAATATTAAAAAACCAAATTTACTATTTTTAAACTACTATCACTTCTAAAATACAAATTTCTAAGTCTTTACATTAGTTTTATAATTTAAAAAAAAAAAAAGAGTCAAACTTAGAAGAACGGTTAAATTGAAAAAATGGATAAACTTTAAAAAGATAATTTTAGTTTAAAATATAATTTGAAAGATAATTTTGAAAAACAAGTATGAAAAACAAAATGAATAATTCCTGAAATAAACACAAAGGCTGTTGTTCTATTTGTCACATTTTTTTAACATAAGTTAATAATATATGTAGATTGGTTTAATATATAAACGTAATCACTAGTATAAAAATAACATACAACGTCAAATATTTTTTGTCTTTCACGTCGAATTCGAAAATAACGTCATATCAGGAGACGTTAAATTGATGTCAAACTTAAAAAATTTGATGTTAATTTAACTTTGAATTTTGTTAATACACGACGTTAATTTAATGTCAAATTTTATCAATATACGACGTTAATAATTTTTTTTAATTAACTGTAATCCTTTTTACAACTCTACTAGACTTGAAAAGTAAAAAAATAACAAATTTCGGTTTTTGATATTTTATAAACCATGAACTATGAACAGTAATATAAGATCAACAACAAAGAACAATAACAAACAACAAACAAGTTCAATCAAACAACAACAACAACAAACAAGTTCAACTAAACAACAACGACAAACAAGTTCAACAAATAAGTTCTTCAAAACGAAAACGAAAACGAAAACTAACCTTGAAAAGGTGGGTTCAACGGAATAAAGTGTTGCCCCAGTGATAGAGAAAACAGAATGAGCCTATGAAAGACAAGAACATGAAAATCGGTGAAAACAAACGAAAATCATACCTAAAGTAGCCAATTAACATGCATTTGTATTAAATGAAAGAAAGATTACATGTGATGGTTGTCAAACTTCGTTCGAGAAAAGTTTGAGTGGAGAAGAGGGTCTCGCGCGCTAAGATAAAGTGAATGAATTTTCAATCTCCCGCTCAAATTTTTATTGAATTCACTAACCTTTTGACGTTTAACACTGGAGCATTCGACGTTTTATATCCTTTTACGTTGAATTACCATTCTAAACGACGTTTAATAATTGCATTTATTTACAAAAATATCACTGATAATTTTTAACTTTGGTTATTGAGTGGTTAGACGTTGAACAACTGACGTTATACGCTTTTTTTTTTTTGCACTAATGAATTGTTATATTATTTAAAAGATCACTTACTAATTATATTATAAAAGATAAAAATAGAAATATAAATTGTTTAAAAAAATATCTCTATAAATATAAATTTAAGTTTTATAATATATAGAGAGAGGTTTGTTAACGCGCGCTGGTTTTTCAGTTGGTACATTTTAGCATTGTGTACCGGGTTTTAGTAGACAAAAATAGCCTTATATATCATGGATTCTAAGTTTTAAGGTTAAGGGTATTTTAATAATTTTCATTCTCAAAACTAAAAAGAAAAAAAGAAACCCTCCAAACCCTTACTCACCTCTTTCATTCCTCCTTTTTCTTTCATCTCTCTTACTTCAACCTTTTCTTTGTCATCCGTATTGTAGCTCCAATTGAAAAAAATCAGAAACACTCGCCTAACCCTAATTCACCTCCCTCACTTATCCAATTTGTTTCTCTCTCATCTCCATACTCTCTGTCACCCACACACAACAACCCGTAACACTGCAATTTGTTGCTCTTGATCTGTTCGTTCATTTGTTTTCCACTTTAATAACAAAATAATCAAAAGGAATGTTGTAAGATTATTCATTGTATCTTAATATGCTTATTTATTATTATTAATTTTGTATTACATGAAATTACTTATTTTAATTTCATGTAAACTACTCACACTAAATGATAAAAATAAAACGAACGTCGTTCAACGCAGTTATCGTAGTAAGAAATGCACCCTTCATACATCAACCAGAATAATCCATCTAGAGCGGCACTAATGGCAGCCATGTTTTGCTGCTTCCAATAAGAAGAATATTTTTCTATATGTGCTTAACTATGCATAAACTTTATATCATTTTTTTAATTTTATTATTTATCATTAAAAAAAAGTCATGTATACACATTAATAAATAGACTCAATGTATACTGTGATAAAAATATAATGAAATATGGTGTAGATGCGCAAATGATACATGGAAATTTTGTGATTTGTGAAGGTTTTATTTAGCATGACTTAATTTAAAAATGAAATTTAATAATAATAAGAAGGGAAAATATATAACACAATCCTCCAATCAAAAATCAACATTAACATAATCAATTATTTTGTTATTAAAGTGGAAAACAAATGAACAAACAGAGCAAGCAGTGTTGTGGGTTGTTGTGTGTGGGTGAGGAAGAGTATGGAGACGAGAGAGAAACAAATTAGATAAGTGAGGAACGTACATTAAAGTTAGGCAAGAATTTCTGATTTTTTTCAATTGGGTTCAATTGGGGCTACATGACAGAGAGAAAAGGTTGTAGTGAGAGAGAAGAAAGAGGGAGGGTTGAGAGGAATGAGAGAGGTGGGGAAGAGTTTGGTGTTTTTTTTTAGTTTTGAGAAAGAAAATTATTTAAATACCCTTGACTTTAAAACTTAGAATCCATAATATCGGATATTTTTGTTTACTAAAACTCGATACACATTGTTAATGTACCAACTGCGTACGCGTTAACAAACCCCATATATATATATATATTAAACAATTACTTGATTATACTTAAACTATTAGTTTCAGAATTAACTTTTAAACAATAATAAAAATTATAACTACTTTTTTAGTTTAAAATTCAGTTGAAACGAATGAAGAAATGCCATGAGTGATACTAAATAAAGATGAATTAAAATTTTATACCAACAAGAAGCATTTCAACTTATAACTAAATTCTATATCATCTATAGTCTTCTTCACTGTGTCAATCCCTCCTCCAATTCGAGCCGCCGGAGCGGGAAATCCTCCGTCATTAACAGCGGCAATCGCAATGCAGATGAGATTTCCATAGTCTGCGACGGCCTTCACCGTAAGGTGAGTTTACTGTTGTTTCAGTTGTAATCAGTGTTTAGTTTCTATGCAGTTTTATGTTTGTGAACTCTCATTATTAATTCGAAGAACAGACATGTCTCGTTTTTAACTATGTCTTTTCATTATGATGGTGATTAACAATGTGTTCACATCATAATTTCATTTTTCTTCAAGTATTTCGGTTATTGAATGAAAACACAATCATATATGTAATCCCTAAACCACCCTAATATCCTTTAGGACTTATAATCTTAGAGTATTTCAACACCACATCATGCACTGTTCTTATTTTCTCTACATAATTACATAAAATATGAAATCAACCCATAATAGTCAATGTAACTGAGAAATGGAGTCCCTTGTGACTAAGGCCTCCACCTTAATACTTGATAGCTTTGTCCTCCACGGGTTTCGTATTCAAGATTCAGCTGTGGGAAGATGCCGCACAGAATTGAGTCCACATGCTTCCAGTACCTTTCCCTCCATTTCTTCCAAAACAGTAGGTGAACACTGAAAAGTCCGAGTCCTAAAACAAACCCCAATTCAGCCCTCACGATATTTTCACCAGTTGCGTGCGACCTTGCATTTGCCGAGGTTGACAGCCCAGGTTTTTCATCACTACAGTTTTTAGTCAAAGGACTTCCACATAAATCTGCATTACCAGTATAGGAAGATTGGTCAAATGTTTGAAGTTGCCTACCTACAGGGATTTTTCCAACCAGACGATTAGAAGAGAGGTTCAAGAATGAGAGGAAATTTAAAAGTTCAAGATGTGTGGGAATTTCGCCACCAAAATTGTTGCTTGACAGGTCCAATGACTCAAGCTGTGTTAAATTCCCTATAGATGAAGGGATTTGGCCTGTTAAATAATTATGAGACAAGTTGAGAGCATAAAGTCCAGTAAAATCCATAATCTCTTCAGGTATTGTTCCATCAAAATTGTTGGATGAGAAGTCAACAGATGTGACGAGATTTAGGACTTTAACAAACTCCAACTCCAAACCTTTGATTGTAAGTGTCACAGAATCCTGATAATATATACCACCAAATGGAAGGACCGCAGATCCTATGTGATTGAACTTTGATGCATCATGATATTCGTCAATCTTCATTGCCTTCCATGTTTTGAAACATTTTCCTGGAAGTAAACCACTAAATGTGTTCAAAGCCACATCAATAATTTGAAGCATTGGCCAAGTTCTGTTAGCATCAGGACATTCAATGTGCCCATGAAATTTGTTTCTCCTCAAAACCAGGACACGAAATGTGGATATTGAATTTAAGAAGTATGGAAATCCATCATATACCGCATTGTTTCCAATATCAAACACCTCTAATGATGAGCAATTTTCTAGGGATTTGGGAATTGGCCCCTTCAATAGATTACTATTGAGATGCAGAGTCCTTAGAGCACAAGATACTGGAAACTTATCTGGAATGCTGCCACTAAACTTGTTGTGTTGCAGATTTAATACCTTAATTGTCACACTCTTTGTTAAGCACTCAGGAATTCTCCATTCGAAGTTATTATAAGAAACATCCAGAACTGTCAACTGTGAACTATTGCACAGGAAACGAGGAATACTCCCAGATAAATTATTTTTGGACAGAGACAGAAAAGCTATGGAAGACAGACGAGTACGAACATCTGACGGAAGAGCGAAACTGAAATTATTGCTTGAATAGTCCAAATAAATGGCATGCACTGGAAATATTTGAAGCTTCCCTTGGAGTTGGTTAGCATGAAGGTCAACGAGCCTCAGATTGGAACCAATGTTCTGAACAGATCCTTCTAAACTGCTGAGCAAATTGTGAGAAAGATTTAATTGAAGTAGAGAGGGAAGTTGCCATATCCATATTGGTATAGATCCTCGAATATGGTTACTTGAGAGGTCTAAAGTGGTTATTCTGGAATTGTTTCTCAAGAAACTGGGGAACTGTGTCAGATTGCAGGAAGCCAACTCTATACTCCTCATATTGTGGAATGAAGATATAAGGCCTTTATCCGTCTCATTTGTCTCCACTGACAAGCTGTTGTGTGAAAGGGCCAGTGTAGTTAGATTTTCAAGTCCCTGAAACACGTCTAGCTTCAATGTGTCATGTAACTTGTTTAAAGATAGTTTGAGGACATTCAGTGATCTGAGATTAAAAATAGATAGAGGAATGGGCCCTTCTAGATCATTACTACTTAAATCAAGGATCTCTAAGACGGAGGATGAGATATTTGAAAATTCATCAAGCTGGCCATGGAAATGGTTGTTGGAAAGTTGAATGCTTTGTACCAATGGAAGTGCAAAAAGAGAAGAAGGGATGTTTCCATCAAGTAAGTTGTCCTGTAAATCAATTTGGACCAGCTCTCTTAGGCCTTCCAAGTGAACATATGTGATTGAACCTGTGAATTTATTGTGTGATAAGTCTAAATGCGTGAGATTCCTGGACATATTCAGGGACGGAATTTGACCAGTGAAGTTATTTAACGACAAGAGTAGAGAAGTGAGTTTCTTGAGTCCTGACATTGAACTGGGTAGTGTTCCGTTAAAATGGCAATTAGAAAGATCTAAGATGGATAACTGCCTAAGATTACCTATAGAAGCTGGCAATGCTCCTGAGAACCTTGTGTGACTCACAATTAATTTCTGAAGAGAAGAATTCGGAGGCAATTCAGGCAAAGATCCATTAAGATCATAGTTGAATGACAAGTCTATGTCAGACAATGTTGCCAACTGAAAGATCTTATCAGGAAACACTCCTTTCAATTCACAGAAACTAAGATGAAGGGTTGTTAAATTTGGAAAATCGGCAAAGGTTTCTGGCACCGGGGATGATAAGTTGTTTTGATCAAGACGAATGGTTGATAGGTTTCGAAGTCTTGTCAGGGAATGATCAAGGGGTCCTGAGAGATTGCAGTTGGACATGCTCAGCTCCTGCAGGCTATGTAGCTGAAACAAAGCGTTGCTCCATTCATTTCCCTGGGTTGATACACTTACACCATCCATATACAACTGTCTAATCATGGTGAAGTTTTTAACAAGCATTTCCAGATTTGTTTTTTCAAGTTTCAGCGGTGGCCCAGACAAATAGGAAAGAGAAGAGATATCAAGAGTTACCAACCTTGTCAGGGAAGAAATCTCTGTTGGAATATGGCCCACAAAACCAGCGTAAGACAAATTCAGATATGTTAAGTTCTTCAACCTGCTGAATCCAGATGGTATCTGAGAACTGAACTTATTAACGGACAAATTCAGTATCCTGAGACTTTGCAGGTTGAAAAGAGTACTTGAATTGTCAAATCCACCATTGATTGATTCTCCATTCAGGTCAAGGCCAATAACATGTCCCTCCTCATCACAGGTTACACCTGTCCACTTACAGCAATCCGTGCTTGAATTCCAGAACACAAGTTTGTGAGATTTTTCTTGCTCGAATATTAGGCTGTTCTTCAATTTTAGCAATGACTGTNGTTGATCTTCAACAATCTGACNAGAAACCCCGGTGAAATAAACAGTGTGNTNTATCCAGAAGGAGTAGCATAATATGATGAAAACGAAAGGACATTGGGAAATTCTCATTGGAGTCTACTGAGAAAGAGAAAGACACACACAATGAACTTAAAAACAAAGGCTGAAGAAGGAAACAGGCTAATTAATGATAGCCAATGGACCCCTTGTTTTCCAGCGTTTATCTTCGGATGCAATTTGCCAACGAAATGTCATCAAAAGTGTTCTTATATGTTATTTTCTAAGTTAGCAGAGCCATACAACTTATATCCAAGACTATTTGGTTCAAGTAAGATATTATTTAGGTTTAATATTAAATTTAAACACTCTAACTTTGCAGTTTTTGTAATTTGATTTTTCTACAATTTTATTATGCAATGTTGGTTCATTCGTTGTCGTAACATTAAATATTTGTGAAAAATACACAGATGTCAACGTGAATGTATTAATGTGATAATGCATCAAACTGACAATTACCAAAAGCCTTATATTACAGTGTTTGATCATATTCCAACGAACCGTGACAGGAAAAGTTGAGTGAGAAAGTGTAAGATGGGTGAAGATAGAGTCAAAGCAAACCGCGTCTTTCACAGGGACCACTTTTCTTTTCTTTTCTCTTCTCTCTTTGTTTCTAATTTTGATGAAATTAATTATCCAACCAGAAAAGAAAGAAAAACAGTATTACCATTAATGCATTCACTTTCCAAGACATTTCTTGTCTAAAGACTTTCTTGGAAGCTTAGCATGTAAAATGGAGTTTGAATTATTGGCAAGTTTGTATGAAGAGGTAGCATAAAATCATATTAGAATTTTCCTACACGTCTGATCATAAAATTTCCTTTGATTTTACTGAACACGATTAGATTAGATGCAATTTAGGGCGAAGAAAGATACACGAGAAACATGACACTGTTTTTCACGTCTATATTGGGTTGTTGGATTTTATTTTTCGTGATATGTGAAAATTAATAGATAAAATTTCGTCATCTACGGATTTCTGTCAGTTTCGTTAATTGGAGAATTGAGCATCGGAACTTTAGAGCTCAAATTCTTCTTGACGTAGACCGTGGGTAAGAATGATGGTTAGTGATTAAGAATGCAAATTACTTGATATAGGTTAAAGCTTTATAAAACTTAACTTTTCTAATTTTTTTGTTGGAATTAAAGTTCGATCATGATGCATTTATTTCAAATACTATTTTAGTTTAAACTATTTTTTTATCTTTTCATTTTTAATTCATGTTCTAAACTACTATATTGAAAGATAGAGATAATAAATAAACTAATTTATTCAAATGAATTTTCTTTTTCTTTTGCCTTAATTAAATAAAGGATGTTGGTTTTTACATTGGATTTGGGAACCACAGTATGCATATTCATATGTCTATATTTCAATATATATCATTATTATTAAAACTGTATTTATATATATATTAAATATTTATAATTTATTAGATAATTTGTATATTTACATTTTTTTCTCTTTTATTACGTATGTTTTTTATATTCTCTTAATTCTTGGACTTGATAAAAATTCATAAAGCTCATCTAAATTTCTTTTATGTTTTCTCTTTTATTATACATCATTAACTACACATTTTGTTTCTTTTACGTAGTTTTTTTTTTTCAAATGGTGTATTACATTCGAAGAAACACAAACATCCACTTTATAGAAACAAATGTTTTATAAAATACATATTTAATTATTTTTACTCTTTTTGTATTTTTATTTATTATTTATTTTTTCATGAGAGTATTTAACTTTCAATTTCAAGTGTTTAATCTCATAAATCCTTAGTTAACTTAGCACAACTCATGTTTTTTTTTTCTCTTTCACTCTAAGTTTCATTACATTTGATTTTTTTTTAAAGAAAGTTTTAATCTCTTTCAATTTTGCAACTTGTTCGATATTTAGGAGTTTACTCAAATCTCCAAAATATTTTTCTTCTTTATCACAATCTTGATTATTCAATTATAAATAATTTTTATAATCTTTGTAGATAGTAGTGTTTCATTATAATAATTATTTTAATTTAATAATGATTAAATTTAAATAAGGATTGAATTAAAAAAAAAAAAGCTTAAATTAAAAAAATCATTTAAAGGAAAAATTAATAAAAGGTAACATAGAAAAAATGTGATGAATGTACTTTACATAATAGTATATATTATTATAATTATAAAATTAAATATAAATAATTTTTATAATCTTATTGCAAATAGTTTATATTTATTTTCTAATTTTATAATTTTTAGTGTATATATTTGTTTTCTAATTTTATTCTTTAACTTAAAATTCTTTAAATTAAAATAATTATTTTTTAAATTTTATTATTTTTAAATTTTATTGTAAATAGTTTATATTTATTTTTTGGATAGTTTTATAATTAAAAAAAAACTAGTTAAATTTAAAAAAAATCCGTTAAATAAATAAAGAAAAGCAGTTAAATTTTAAAAAAAAAGCAGTTGCTTAAATAATAAAACTTAAAACATAATTATTTTAACTTAAAGAATAAAATTAGAAAACAAATATATACACTAAAAAAATCTCTTTATATAACACATGCTATGCATTTTTATTTATTTTATGATGATAAAAAAGTAATTAACTTATTATTATTAAATAAAATATAAATAATTTTTATAGTTTTCTTTAAATATTTTTTATTTATTTTATTGGTAATTATAATACTCATTTTTAACCGCTTTTAAATAAGATTGATAAAACAAAACAAATTTGTCTCAAATAATAGATATAAGATCAATATATACTAGAGCTGTCAAAATGGGTTACAATCTGCGGATCAACCTGGCCCGAGCTCACTACGGGTTCGGGCCAGGTTGAGTTTGAAAAAATTATACTTTTTTTATACGGATCAGATTTCAACCCAGCTCATTTAAATCCGGCTCATGCGGGTTGAACCCGTGGTGACTGGGTTAGCTCACCGACCCACCTACCTAATTTTATTTTATTAAAATTTAATTTTAATTTTTATAAAAAAATATTTATTATTTCTTTTTTGTTTGAAAAAATTATTTAAGTTCTCTATTTTCAAAATTAATTAAACACTCATGTCGGGAGTAAAATTTGGAAAGTGAAATTTGTTTAGATTTAAATTATAGAAAGTTTATAATTTTTTATTTAAAAAAATTGTAATTAAGTGAGCCAGTGAACCAACCCGTTTACCCACCAACCCGTGGTGGATCGGGCTGGGTTCGAACTTTTCTGGCTCGCCAATAAATGAGTCGGGTTGGGTTGGCTCATTAAGTGACCAACCCGTGGTGGACTTGACCGGATGACCCGTTTGGACAACTCTAATATATACAATTATAAAAAATAACGGTAATATATATATATATATATATATATATATATATATATATATATATATATATATATATATATATATATATATAAGAAACTAAGGAAAACTACTAAACAATCAAGAAAAATACTCTGTATCATCAGTGTATTTCATCATAAATGTTTCAACGCATATCTCTCATATGTTCACACCAATAAAGTGATCTTCACAAAAGAAATAAACACACGCACAAGAAACAACATGATAAACTAATGTGCAAAAAAGTTTTCATAAAACAAATAGAAATATTGTCATACATTACTCATTCATAAAAACAATCAGATCATATATAAAGACTCATTTTATACTCAATTATTCGGATAAAGCATTGATGTGAAATCTCTAAGAGTCTTGCAGTTATAGTGACCTCTACTACTTTGTAAAGTCATTGCTAGTGAGTTTTATCCTACCACACACAAGGTTAATTCCTTTAAATCTTTGGCTAATATAAAACCCTTAGACTAGGATCTCTTGCTTCTCTCACCACATACTCATTTTACTCTACCTAAGTTCGAATGGTTATTAAAGCAACAAGATACAACATTTGGACTCCCACATCAATGCGTACACTAATGAAACACTACCATAGAATTTTTCCATGAGATACATGAAATTATGCCAAACACACATACAATATTCATTATCATTACAATATCATATATGAATAAACAACATAGTACTCTTAAACATAGATAATGTACATTATATTTTATCTTAACCAATCAAAGAAGATGAAAATTTCAAACATACACATTGGCGCTCAGAGGAGGCGTCCAAAGGTGGCGCCCAATGTCATTTTCTTCTTGCAAAAGATGGTGCTTTACGTCATTCTTCTCGCAAAAAATTGTATTCAACAACACTTTTTTGACACTTAGCTCCTGGAAGTTAAAATGATTCAAACCTAAAGTACAAGAATGGTTCTCGACAACACCCTATCATCGCTCATCCTCGAACCATTCGCAAAACTAGGTGCTCAGCATCACCCTGATATCGCTTAACATTATCCCATTCACAAAATAGAATGTTCAACGTCACCTTGGTGTTCAATGCTATACTATATATCAATACTTGTATTTTGTGTTTTTAAGGAAACCTATACATTCAATTGATCAAACTAATACTAGTAAAAAAAAAGGATTAGAACACGCTATATACGCCTCGATTTTACAGAAACCAAAGCGTGTAAAAGTGCGGTGGAATTTTCGTAGTTTTAGCGAAAGTATATGTCTCGGTTGTCCAGGAACCGATGCCTAAAGGGGGATACTGCAACGGTCTTGAGAACAATCGAGGTAGAAAACCCTGCTGCAAACCTGCAAATGGGGCTTTTCACCTACCAGCTTTTCTGATATAGGGATACTGCCTCAGTTCTAAGAATAATCGAGGCAGAAAAGTCTACTGTCCAGGACTTTTCAACTGACAACCAGTCTGCTATAAGGCTACCACCTCGCTTCTCTAACCAACCGAGGTAGTAGAGGTTGACAAATTGAATTTGGAATGTTCTATGCACTGACATGTCACAAGCTCTACAACATTGGTTGTCCTCCAACCGAGGCAATATGGCATTTATGCTTCGGTTCTGAAGGTAACCAAGACATATAGTTGTTTACAATTTTTTTTAAAATTTTTCTCGAGGG
Source organism: Vigna radiata var. radiata (assembly GCF_000741045.1). Lineage (NCBI taxonomy): Eukaryota > Viridiplantae > Streptophyta > Magnoliopsida > Fabales > Fabaceae > Vigna > Vigna radiata. The sequence goes on along the minus strand of NW_014543248.1, from coordinate 180,341 downwards.
TTTATGTCTCGGTTGCAGCTTTGATCGAGGTAGTAAGGGGGTTATTGCCTTGGTTAAGTGGAGAACCGAGGCAATAGCCTATTTAAATTTCAGACATCGCGCAACAAAACCACTCTTCCCAATTCATCTTCTTCTCTGCACGAAAGAAAACCCATGCGCGAACTTCTTCCCTGTTCATCACGTTTGCTACCATCGTCGATGACTGCCATTTGTCATCCTCATCTCGTCCTCTTTGTGTGGTCACCACCGCCAACTGCTTTGCTTCCATCTCCGTCGTCGGTGCGTCATTGACCGCTATCGTCTCGACCTCTCTACATTGTCACCACCGGCAAGCTTCCTCCACCACCTTTCTATATTGTCACCACCGCTTGGCGCCTTCTTCTTGGTGTGTGGTAAGTTCTTGAACCCTCTCCATTGACAAGCCGGGAGCCAGGATGTCGCCGGCGTCGCTGGTCGCCGTTAAAGTCATAGTCGGCGACCGCTCCGATCAAACCCTCCTTCTCTTCCTCGCGCGAGAGGGAAGCACCATGCTCCTTCACGTCACGTCTTCGCCGCTACAGCAAAACCAGTCGTCGCCGCCGTCCACGCCAGAGGAAGCCGCATCGTGTACGGCGGTTCTGCGTCCACCTCCACCCTCTTAAACCCAGGATACCACTGCTCTCGCCGTGACCAAACAGAGGTGTCACCGTCACTCTCCTCTCTGAACTCTCACAACCCTAAAATCCTCCTCCTCTCGGTATCAATCCAATTCCAGATGCATGGAGACTAAAGACAGGTTTCTGATTTCTATTGTGTATACGGTTTTTGCCTAAGGACTCAACTCCTTTCGATGGTTGGGAATGAACAAAGCCGTAACCTATTTGGGGGGTTTGGGTTTGTTCTTTTTTGCAGGTGAACCCTTCTCCGAAAACAACCCTCTTCACCTCCAGATTCATCACGGCTTGGTGAACATTCACCTCCAAAGGGTAGAAAACCACCAAATTGCACACAATAGAGAGCACTGACATGGGTCAAGGGTTTGCTCATGCTCTTCCTCGTCGCCTTCCTCACTTACCACTGTATGATGCTCCTCGTGCGCACTCGTCCGCAAGCTTGAATCCAAGGAGGAGTTCCCCCATCTCAACTCTTTTGGTGATTTGGGGTATGCCATTGGGGGCCCTCCCGACATATTTTTCATTGATGTCATGATAGGGTTTTCTCATTGCGGTTTCTGCGTCGATGTTTTTCTACGGTTTAGGGGTGGCAGTGTATGCGTTTGAAGGGATAGGAATGATTTTGCCGCTAGAATCAGAGGCGAAAGATAAGGAGAAATTTGGTGGGGTTTTGGGTGCGGCAATGTTTCTGATTTCTCTGTTATTTGGTGAAGAAACTCAAGGGGTTATCACTACGAATCTTGGACCAGGCATGATAAGTGGTTTGGTGCAGTTGGGTCTTTGCATCAACCTGTTCTTTACTTTCCCATTGATGATGAATCCAGTGAGCGAGTTGGTGGAGAGGCGGTTGTGTGATGTGGTTGAGGTGGTTGTTGGTGTTGGGGTGAGTTTGGTGGAGAGACGGTTGTGTGATTCTAATTATTTTCCACGTGTAATTAACATATAATCTATTCAATTTAATCTATAATGCCACATCATTTTAAAAAAAATACACTTCAGCATCTTTTGACGCCGTAAGAGAAAACTTAACGGAGAGGGCATAATTGCCTCATTTTTACAAGTTATAGGACCCAATTGAGAGAAAAAAAAATAGGATGACCAAATTAAGATTGACACACAAATATGAGGACCAAATGAGGGTTTAAACCTTTATAATATAAATGAGTTGATAACGTAGATGAGTTGATTTAGAAATTAGGGATATACTATTAGGAGTATAGAAATTAGAGAATACAATTTTTAATTATTTGTATTAAATTGGTTGATTTGGTGATGAAATAAACTTTAAGGTTAGAAATCATGAGACAAACTAATGTGTTGTTTGTTTTTTTATAGATATTGTATTTTTGTGGTTAGGTTTTATAACTTCTAAAACGCGGACATTCTTCATTGTTGACCAGCTTTCACACTCCCGGGTTCATGTATTCTTAAAATTTTTCTTTTAATATGAACATTTAATTATTTTTTTGTTTGAATATATTGCATATTGCATATATAATTATTTGTTTGCTTGATATATATTGTTGTTGTGAATTAGCCTTAGTTTCTCGTTTGAGATTCAATATAAAAATTATTTACTATCTCTAGATTTTTTTGAACAAATATACTTTTTACAAATGAATAGAGAGGAGACGGTAATAATAATTTACAAGTATTGAATCTTGAATTCTCCGGTTGGATAGTTTAAGAAGAGTTATAACTTTTTCATAGTTTATTAATAATATAAATTTTAATATAAATGTCTTAAATTTCATGAAAATTTGCAGTTGTGTTTTGTATTGATCTTCGAGTGCATATTCGATTGTGATTTATAATCACTTTCATTTCGTGTAACCTGGAGACCAATGCGAAATACTGACAAAATTTTGTGAAATTTTAGATATGTTGTTTAAAATTTATATGTTTAATAAACTAAAAAAAATGATTCTTCTTGAATGGGATAGGGTCACACCTTGAATACAAACATGATTAAAGTGATCATTCAAGATTATTGAAATTCAAGATTATTAATTTACTTTTTGTATAACCTAACATTTAATTTGGCAGGTAAAAGCGGCAAAGGAAGTTGCTCAGTTGTCGGTGCCCCAGCGGACGACATGGATGACACTCGTCCATGTCAGCTATATATTTTGTCTCCTACCAGGACCATGCTAGTGGCTTGTAGCACAATCTATGAGATAGCCACTGTAGTGCATGGTGTACAACTAGTAGAAGATGAGGTCAAGGTCACGGTGGATGAAGTTATTGTACTAGATGCCCTTGTTCCTGTGCCTATAAAGGATTTTTTCACCATGCAAGAGGGATTTAAGTCCTTCGTCACCTGACCTAGACATTTGGTTGGTGATGTATCTTACCCCCCGGTAAACACTCCTACTATATATTTCTCAATTTTAATATTTATTTCTTATTGATGTCATAACATAACCATTTTTTCATTTAACAACAGACTGGTCAAGAGGGAAGTCTTACACTGAAGAAGACTCATTTATCTGAGGACGACCCTCTTGGTGCATTAGACGAACTTGTTAACATGATTGCAAATCTGTCGATGATTGTAGCATGGGATTCTACTACATTTGGAAGAGAAGCTAAGATCCCATTGTACTTTCATCAGCAAGATGTTAGGGAGCTTGCGTCGGGGAGAGAAGAAATTAATATTACACTCATTCAGTTGTGGATGAGGTAAGTTTATGAGAACTTTTTTATATAAATTTTTTTATCAAGTTACTTATATCAGATCATTTCTTCATTTCAGATATATGTTTGGTGTCAGTAACAAGATGGGGTTCAATGATGTATATGAGTTCATTGACCCCTATATGACTCATGAAAGAAATAAATTTGATGATATCCAAGCATACATCACCACCTGTTTTGCAATGGGGAAGGACATATATTTTCTCCCTTATATAATTAGGTAAGTGAAGTTTGTTAACTTTAAAGTTTCATTTATTAATTTTGGTATATGACAATTAAGTTATTACCAATTTCAGGCATCATTGGCAACTAATTGTGATCTCCGTACCAGAGAACACTGTTTTCTGGTTTTGTTCATTGCACAAGTGATGGAAGAGCCTCCAAGTAAGAACACCTATGTGCGATGTGAATCCTTGAGGCTTCCTCAACAAAGAGAAACACGTCGGAAAATGGACGAACACTCTAGATTAAGTGCGGACTCGAAGGAAAAAACAAAAGAAACCCTAGACGCGAAGGGAAGAACAAGACTCCAAAGGCAGACAGACCAAAACCATGTATGAAGCAAGTAAATCCTAAATTTAACAGTGCAAAGTCCTAAATCATGAAAGAACCCTAAACTAAACTGATTAATCGGTGTGAATGGGGGTCTAATCGGTGGAAACCGAAGAACAAACGATGGAAAGGATTTTGGTCGGTGAAATCGAAGGGTAAAGTGAAAATGATGAAGAAACCCTAAGTTTGGATGAAGATGTTTGATGGAAAAGGAAGAAGAGATGAAGAAGATGTTGTTTTGTGAAAGAAATGACACTTACAGCAAATGAGGAGGTACTCGAGAGGAAAACCTAATGTAAGGTTTCTAAGATGTGGAAAATGAGATGTGGAAGATGAGATGGGGTTTAGCGAGAGTAAAATGAAAATGAGAATGTGACGAGGTAGGGCTGTTGGCGAGAGAAAAAGGAGGACGCGTGGCTAAGAAGCGTTGATGCCACTGGTCTGAAGTGGGTTGAAGGAATGGTGATGCTGTGTGATGAGAGAGAGGCATGGTGAAATGGAAATGGAAGTGAGAAAGTGTGCTTGGAAGGTGGCTAGAGAGAGTCTTTGGACTCTCTAGCCTGTGACTTTCAAGAGAGAATAGTTTCTGATTCAGAAAACTCAATTCTCATTATTCTCAAAAGTTCAAGAGAGAATAGTTTCTTAAATTGTAAAAGGCCATTAAAAGTCCAAGTGTTTTGGAAGAGTTCTTGGTGCTTTTTCAATTCTGGGCAAAACTTTTCTTGGCTTTGTTTGGTAGTAGACGATGAGTGTGTCTTGTTAGCCAAAGCTACAAGTCTCACCTAAGATTTCCTTGTTTTATTTTTCTTAGTTCCATGCCCTAAGCTTTTGTTACATTAGAAGTCCGAAAATTAGAAGTCTAGGAGTTTTAACTTTCATTTTTTTGGTTTTTTTTTAGTCTATTTTAAATTCAATAGTGAATCTTACTTTGAAAATGGTCAAGTAAGTAGTCTTAGACATTCTGGCTAGATAAGACTTGGTATTTAAGCAGCCTTTGGCTCACCTCTCTTACTTGAGAATTGTCTCTTGGCAAAATCTTAAACCTTTTCAAACTAAGAATCCACTTTTGAAATTAAAAGATGTCTAAGGAAATCATGATCACTAAGAGAGGAATAGAAATGAGTGAGCTTAGGGACTTGTTTGCCCAATACATGAAAAATCAAAATAAGGGTGAGCAAAAAGAAAGAAGGAAGGATGAAAGGTACAACCAAGCTAGGAAAGATATTCATTTCTTTGGTAAGGACATTAGTTCTTTAACATACCTATCTTGGGAAAAAGAAATTGAAAAGATGCATCCATTCATTGTTAACAAAAGTGAGTCTAGAGCCTATGGTTCCATTTTTCTTTCTAGAGAGAGTGAATCTCATGTTCTTAGTATATACCTCTCTAGGTTAGAAGAGCATACAAGTGAGTGGTGGGATGAAAGACAATATCATGTTAGGAAAGGTAGAAAGTCCTCTATTCGTGATTGGTATGAATTAAAAGCTTGCATGAGAAGGAAGTTTGTGCCTCCAACCATTAAAAGAAACCTAGAACTAATGGGAGATAGTATTCAAGAGGGAAAAATATTTCTTGAGAGTTTAAATGACCATGGTTTTCTTCGTAGAGAAATTGAGTTTGGAGCAAGACTTAAGGAGCTTATGGATAAGAAAAGAGAAAGAGGGAGAGAAGAAAAGAAGAAGAGAAGAAGAAAGAAGAGAAGAAGAGAGAAGAGAGAAAGAGAAGAAAAGAGAAGGAGAGAGAGAAAAGGAAAAATTGTTACTGATAGCAAATTCAACTTCTTCAAACATCATGGAACACAAAAGGGAAGGTTCCCAATTCCTTAATTCTTTCCTATTCAGTTTTAGATCTTTAAATGTTAACTTCTTCCTTAAACAAATTGTTATACCATTTCATATTATAACCCTTTTTAAAATATGGCAATTTAAATCTTGAGTTATTGTTACCCTTAAGAATACAAGAAACTCAAGATAAAAGAAAAGTGACTTGTGAATTAGGACTTTCAAATTTTCTTAAAACTATAAAACAAAAAATAGAAAGCCCTTATTCTAAAGTTACTTCCATAAAAAAATTCTTTCTTAGATTGATACTAATTGGAGATATATTTGATGCTTATTGTAGATATATTTTTGATCCAGGATGAAAGTAATAAACAAAAGTTGTGCTTCTTATAAATTCTTGATTTGAGGACAAATTGTTTTTAAAGAGGGAGGGTATGATGGAAACCCCTTTAGGGAATTCCATTCAAAGGAGTACCAACTTAAACTAAGGCTAAGAAAGGGAAGTTGAAGAAGGACTTTTAGAAGCTCTTTCTTTATTTTCTTTCTCTAAAGTCTTAGAAGGATTCTTTTTAATATGTTTATATGTTGTTTTGTAGGGTCTAATAAAGCTTGGATATCATGGTTGAACCACCCAAGAAGCATGAGAAGCCAAGGGAAGCAAAGGAGCAAAAGTTAGGAAGAAATAGGTGGAATTCCGGATTGGGAGTTTACCTTCCGGATTAGACTTGTGAAGTAAAATGGCTTCTGGATTGGAATTTTTCCCAGCCAAAACCACTACAAGCCCAGCCACTACGAGATGCATTTTACACATGTTTAATTTCTGACCTGGATCAAGGCATGGCTTGCGTGAGTTGATTAGCTAGAGCTTCTTGCACGAATTAATTTGAATTTAGGAGGAAATTTGGGTCAGAAACATGGCTCATCTTTACCTATAAATAAGAGAGCCATGTCTATGTAATTTCTCGCCTTTGAAGTATAATGAAATGTTGAATTTAATTCAAGCTTCTTATACTTTTGGGTCAGACCTTGTGTCATTATTCTCTTACTCTCCTCTAGCTTCCTTTCCTGGTAGGAAGGCCTACTGAGCATAGAGGCTCCATACACTCATCATTTCTTCATTCACACTTTCATCAAACACCTTACATGCACCAACTTTCATTACTTCATTCTTCATTCCGCTGCCACTTTGACTCGAGGAAAGTTGTCCTAGCATGATGCTTGGACGTGCTTGCATCAACAAGTCTCCTCCCAGCCCTCTTAGACATGTAGTAGATTGGTAATTCACACTTTCATCAAACACCTTACATGCACCAACTTTCATTACTTCATTCTTCATTCCGCTGCCACTTTGACTCGAGGAAAGTTGTCCTAACATGATGCCTGGACGTGCTTGCATCAACAAATCTCCTCCCAGCCCTCTTAGACATGTAGTAGATTGGTAAGAATCTCAATGTTTCAACTTCTTTATTATATATGCTAATGCAATTTTTTAATAGTTCCCTTGCAACACGTATGATAATGTCTGGGAGATCTAATGTTACAACTAAATAGCTTACATGGGTGAACCTTAAGGTTTGGTATTTTAGTCCATACTTTGTTACGCTTTGTACATTCCAATGATGTTACTTAACATTTTATAATTATGATGATATATTGTAATGTAATAGACAAACCGGGTCATATAAGTGTGGTTACTACGTCATGTATTGGATGATGACCACTATTCGTGCACATTACACCAGTGGATGGGAAACGGTAATATTTAGGTTTGAATTTTATTTTCTCTATAATTTAGATTTCATATACACTAATTGAAATCATTGTGTTTTATGCAGAGATTCAATATGACTACTCCAATTCCAGAGAAGTCACTTAAACTCGTGAAGAAAGCACTGGCTAAATATGTAATTCAACTATATAATAGTATGTAGTAGATATTAGGATATAGTAAGTTCTAAGTTTATGCTTCTAAGTTGTTTTATGCTTTTGTACATTATTATTAGTTTAACTTTGTACATTGGATTGATTTATGCTTCAAAGTTGATTTATGATTACATTGAATTGATTTATGCTTCTAAGAAGTTGATTTATGATTACGTTGAATACATTTATGTTTTAATATAATTTTTATTGAAAATATATGCTTCTAGATTGTTTTGAACTATTATGGCTGTAAAATTATATGCAGGTCTGTTTCTGTAGTTGGGAATGTTGTAGAAACAGACATGTTCTTAGAAAAAAATAGTGGAATACACCACAATTGTGACCATAACCGAGGCAGAAAACCCTTTATGGCATCGGTTCAGGCCACAACCGAGGCATAAAGTCTGGCTGAAAAGCAAAATATATATATATATATATATATATATATATAAAACTATACTACCTTGGTTCTAGTCCCAACTGAGGTAGTAGAGGCAAACATACAACCTTGGTTCAAAAGGAACCGAGACATAAAGTCCTGCGGAAAAAAAAAAAAAACAAAAACGCTACTACTTCAGTTACCACTGAACCGAGGCAAAATTCTACCCTTTTGTGCCTCGATTCACAACCGAGGCAAAAAGGGGTAGACTTTTTGCCTCGTCTGTATATGCCTCGGTGAACTGCTGCCTATGGGCGAAAATAACCGTAGTCGTTTCCCCTGATTGCACTAGTGTAATACTCCTTTCTCAGTTGATGAGTTCAAAACAATTTTAACACGTGGAAGCTCATATACCACTATACCAATTGCTCAAATTTAAGCTCTCTTAATCACACAAAACCAAGTTCAAACTAACCAAATCCAAGAATCAAACATTCAAATCATAGATGTTAAAACATGAAAATTTCATATTACACAATCTTCACCAACTCAACAATTTCATCTTAAATAGAAATCAGACAATATTTTTACATTTCAATCTATCATACTCATCACACATATTAATCATTCAGTCAATTCAGCATACAATCATACAATTAGAAATTTCAAAGTATTTATAATTTAAAAGCAGTGTAATTACTTTTACTTACCTAAGAGACATATGAACTTGCTCTAAGGAATCCCTTCAAGCTCCCAAGACCCTAACTAACAAAACTCCTCCCAACTTGCAGGATGCTCTATATACACATAGAAACATTCACAAGAATGATTAGGACATATCATTATGATCACTGATCAATAGAAACTCATATAAATGACTAAAGAGATGCATGCTAGTGGAATAAGGTTCATATGCAACAAATAATAGAAAAATGCTAAGAAAATGACTGAAACTCAACTATACGAATGAAGATAATGATTGGTCTAAATTAAATAGTTGTCATAATAATCAATCCTATAGTCTTAGATATTCAATCAGATGAATAAAGAAAAATAACTCTTAGAAAGAAATTAAAGAATATACAAAAATGTTTTCTAGAAAGATAATGCTTTAAAATGATAAAATTCATTAATAACAAAACTCTTTATATTAAAACTTTTAATATTAAAATAATTAATTCTTAATATTTTTAAACTAACAGTACTTTTATTATAAAAACTTCTAAGTCTTTATTATAATTAAAAAAGGTTAAATTTATAAAAACAGACAAATTGAAAAATAATAAATTTTAAAAAGAAGATAAAATTGATGAAATAATAATTTTAATTTAAAAAATTAATTTAAAAGATAATTTTGAAAAACAAGTATGAAAAAAAGAATAATTCCTGGAATAAACACAAAGGTTCTTGTTCTATTTGTCACATTTTTTTAACATAGGTTATAATACATGTAGATTGATTTAATATATAAACGTAATTGTTATATTATTTAAAAGATCACTTAATAATTATATATAAAAAAATATCTCTTTATAATATATAAAAAAAGATCACTTAATTGTTATAATATATATATATATATATATATATATTTTTTTTTTTTTTATGAAACAATTACTCGATTAAACTTAAACTATCAGGTCAAGGCCAATAACATGTCGCTCCTTATCACAGGTTACACCTGTCCACTTACAGCAATCCGTTCTTGAATTCCAGAACACAAGTTTGTGAGATTTTTCTTGCTCAAATATTAGGCTGTTCTTCAATTTTAGCAATGACTGTTGTTGATCTTCAAAAATCTGACCAGAATCCCCGGTGAAATAAACAGTGTGGTGTATCCAGAAGGAGTAGCATAATATGATGAAAACTAAAGGAATTGGGCCGACCCAAAGTCTGAGGCCCAATTCAGCTTCTGACCGAAAGGATAAGGAGGAAAAGACTCTCTCCCTCGAGAAGCTTCTATCAGACAGAGGTTTGGTGAGAGAAAAGATGCTAGGGCTCGAGAGAAAACTCCAAAGCTCTGATCGGAGGCTTCTCTGCAATCCTGAAGAGGAGCGATCTCCCACTACGATGAAGGAAGAAGAAAAGCGATGGGAGAAAGAAGAAGAAACACTTCTCAGGTTAGTGAAAAACAATTCTTATTTATGTTTTAGAGAAAAATTGTATGTCTGTGAAACAACAAAAGGAATTAGGGAAATTCTCATTGGAGTCTACTGAGAAGAAAGACACACAATTAACTAAAAAATAAAGGCTGAAGAAGGAAACAGACTATTTAATGATAGCTAATAGACCCCTTGTTTTCCAGTGTTTATCTTCCAATGCATTTTGCCAAAGAACTGTAATCAAAAGGGTGCTTAAATGTTATTTTCTAAGTTAGCATAACCATACAACTTATATCAAGACTATTTGATCCAAGTAAGACATTATTTAGGTTTAATATTAAATTTAAACAATTCTTTTAATTTGATTTTTCTACAATTTTATTATGCAATGTTGGTTCATATTTGAGAAATGACCAAAAACCAGAGAATATAAAAGTATAATTAAACCTTATATTACAGTGTTTGATAATATTCCAACTAACGGGTGAGAGGAAAAGTTGAGTGAGAGTGTAAGATGGGTGAAGATAGAGTCAAAGTAAACCGCCTCTTTCACACTCTTTTCTCTTTTTTTGTTTTTTTTTCTAAATTTCATGAAATTAATTATCCAACCAGAAAAAAAAACAAAAAAAACAGCGTTACCATTAATGCATTCAGTTTCCAAGGCATTTCTTGTCTGAAGACTCTCACAGCATGTCATGTCACTGTTAATTGAATATAAATATAAATAAATTTAATAAAACATTAATTTAATAAAAATATTTATTAAAATTTATATATAAATTAAATTTTTGTTTGTATTTAAAAAAATAAATTGTTTAATTTTTAAAACTAAAATTAAATTGAAACAAATATAAAATTGAAATTAAAACAAAATCTAATAGTTTCAATTTTTTACAATTAAAAATATAATTAAGACAAAAAAGAAACAGGAGATACTTGTCAGAAAAAATAAAATCCTCGAAAATTTTTAAACCTTAACTTAATAACATAACCTATATTTATTTAGGGTAATTGAGTGAGATGATTTGAGAGAGAGTGATGGAGTGAATTTGAGAAAATTTGAAGGTGATTTTTTTTTGTTTAATTGAGTGGATTTGAAGGTAATTAAGAGTGAATTTGTAGTTAAAGTTGGTGAGAATTAGTATAAGTTTTGATTGATCTGACAGTTTTAAAAAATTTATTTAATTGGTAGAAATTAAAAATTATCAAAATGTTTCTAAGCATTAAAGTAATATAAAATGATATTTGTTAATGTTATATTTAATTGTAAAAATATTTATTAAGAGTTAAAAATTTAGAATAATTATTAAAAATAATTTTAAAAATTTAATTAAATTATAATTTAGTTGAATGATTTTTTTTAAATGAAGTATTTGTTTGTAATATAATTTAGTTCCAAGTGGTATGAATTAATTTGTTATGGATGTGAGATTTATTAATTTTGAAGACAGCCGATAATTAACCCAAGTTATAATTATCCATTACATAAAATAAAAAGTACAAACATAATAACATACAAATATATTTGTAATAGATCATCATGAAGTTGTTTCACTGAGGTATCTAATCAATATATTGAAACGATACTATGCTGACATCCCTATTAAACGTCTTGTATGAGATGGATGTGAAGATAGAAAGTCAAAGCACTGTCTCAATAAATTGTTATCTTGAATGTTCATAAGTCGTAAAAAGTTATGAATTTGTTCCAAAGTTGGATTAGATGATTGATTCCTAGTCCTTAACCATTCATTTTGACGCAACAATTCATTTCGACACTCCATGGCTTGATCTTGTCGTTCATGAGCCGCATAGTCTTGTTGTTTGAGTAATTATTCGTTCCAATTCATCAATTATTCATGGATCCATCTGTTTTATATAGTTCAATAAGTTGACAATAAATAAAAGTGTGAAAAGTGATGTTAAAGCAAGTACAATTCATACATAGGTAATGAAAAAAATCAATCATAGAAGTAAAGTACAACAAAAAAAGTCATGTAATATAGGAACTTAATCATCTAAATGGTGAAGAATTAAGTTAACATTTTGATTCAGGAGAGCAAATTGTCAGTTCATGTCGAGAGATAAGTTTTCCAAGTTATCTTCAATACGCAGAACCAACAGCTACATTTGTTCCATACCTTGCATTCTTTGTTGCAAGTCTTGTACCCCCTCCCATATTTGAGTCATCATATTAGGATTTGAAAGATCTAGAGGAGGTTGCACAGGGTTGTCATGATGCTGTGGTTGGTCTTCTTCATCATCGTTGACATCGTGTTGCCAAACACCGTTGACATTAACAATATTCAACCTCTTCAAAGGATTAATTGAAAAATGATGTTTGGTCCCAATATGAGTGCTGGCATCGACATCAACATGTACTCCACAATATTGCATGATTTGGGTGATCAATACACCATATGGTAGGGGTGTGTCACTGTCCTTGCATTTGAGCATATGTTGCATGATGTGATGAGACCAATTGATAGCTATATTATTTTTAAGCACCCATATCATAAAGATATCCTCCTGCAACAACCTTGCAAAATTTCTAGGTCGGGGAGTCAACATGTGCACAATAACATAATGCAGAAGTCTATCATTAATATTCAAAGAACCAACTGTTTTAACACGTTGACACTGCATTTCTGGTCTAACCATAGTACCTAATGCCATCCCTCGATCATAGGGAAAGTCGTTTGGGATAATCGAATAAGACAACTTTAGACCCTCATACTTCATATTAATAATATTCAACCAATTGGCAAGTTTCAATCTGATTCTTCTCTTGTAGACCTCACTAAGCAAATATCCATTTGTAGAAACCTTCAGATTTGAATAAAATAATTTGATTAAATCGGGATAGAACGGTGCCTACAGTGTAAGAAATTCGACCATCCCTTGAAATATAAGATGATGTTGGAAAAATAACCCTGAATCGACAAATGATTCGAAATTCATTATTTTAGGAACGACAATATTCCTTGTGGAGAACTCAGCTGCATAGTTTTTCATCTGATGGNTNTGACTGAAGAAACGACGTTGATCTAATTGTTCTGCAACANATGGTCTGACATAGGCTGCATCTTNTGCCTCNGTTACGGCTTCTTTTCCCTTACGACTTTTTTTAGTCCATTTCGTTGATGATGAGGCCATTTCACAATTTCTTCAACAAAACAATTAATGAAAACAATAACAAGGTAAATGNTAAGAAATTATGGAATANTAAAAATAACAACAAACAAAGACAAANCATTANATTGAAGCCATAACNATAACATGAAATAGTGGATTGATGAAAACCAAGTNATAATTACATTACATGTACATCTGAAAATATAATATAAATACAAGTANAGTTAGATAAGACATNCTAAATGTCACCGNCCGAGATCATTTTACATAATTTGTTCCACCGCTTGTATGGTGNAAGTCTCATNAACCTCTTCGTACATGTGGGGTTTCCACACAAGAAGTCATAACATTAGTCAAGCAAAGATTCATCAGAAATGTTCATACCACTCAACATTTCATAAATGTCAGCTTCTGTATATGTGTAGTTCGGGGTGCGACGAAGAATTTCATTCCTTTCTTTCATCGTTGAGACTTGTTCTACGGCTGCATTAGAAATNATCCCGAAATGCACATTTGAAGAGGTAAGGGCATTTGTGAAACCGTCCAGGCTGGTTATCAACTTTTCAATATGAGCGTCAACGACATCGACCATAGGTGCCTTCCTTTTGGAGCCTCTTGAGGATGAAGTTCCACCGGATGGAAGGGAAGACACAAATTGAGTGCTCCTTGGACTATATTCATCTACAGATGGAGGAGGTGATGGTGGAGTTGGGTCTCTATACCCCGTCCAGTCAGGTTGTTCTGGAATGTACTTAATGTTCTAATTCAAATCAACATTAACACGAGGCGCAACACGCTGACGATGTGTTTGACGAGCGGTCCGAACACCACTCCTAGTAGCTCTATCAGAAGCCCATAACTCTACCATTAAAACATAATGTCTTATGTTGGTAACTCTCCACTTTGATGCAGCTGGGATCGATTGAAGCAACGTACATGAAATAGTTAGTGGTTGAACTTATGGATTTTAAGAATCCACCAAATCTGAATGTTTAACAAATACCTGAATGAGGTCAGCCCAGACTTCGTCTTCAGCTTCAAACCTCATAGTGAAGGCATTCTAAGCAAAACCACTCAATCCACTAAAGAGGTCATGAATTTCACGCCATCTGTCTTTCAATACCTTTTGACGATTTTTTACATTAGCTTTACTAACATAAACATAACCAGAGTTATGAAGGTATTGAACCATGTTATTATATGCTTGGGTTGTCCAGCTACCATCAACCCTATTACCCAAACGATTCTCCTCAATCATAGAATGCAAAAGCCTTGCATTCATGTTCTCAGTCCATTTGTAGAACTCTCTCATACCACTAGAGGACTCAGTCACAACTCCCTTACCCCTGTCCATTTTAAACCTATTTGATAAAGAAAATGGTAAGAAGTGAAGTTCAATTATTGATAAAACCAAAAAGATGTCATATTCAAATAATAGAGTCATAACAAAATATGAATTACAATAACTATGAATTTTGATAATCTCGCCACATTTGATCCGTTATGGCATCCCTAATAGTACAACCAACCCTATAATCATTTTCTCGAACTTGAGAGGATGACACATTTTGCTCTTTCCTTTTATTCAACTCATTATCAACCTCATTAAGCAATGGGTCATCCCTATCAACTCCACGGATAAAGTTGTGTAGGATACAACAAGCTAAAATAATATTCGTCATTGTCTCTAATCCGTAATGTGGTTCAGTGCCACTTGCAATGATAGGGAATCATTTCTTCAATACACCAAATGTTCTTTCAATAACATTTCTCAGTGATGAATGTCGATGGTTAAAGAGCCTTTGTCGTTGCTTCAAGGCTGTGTTCACTTGGGACGAAGGTTTAATATGGACTTCACTTCTTATCATTTTCTTTATCAAATAGGTTTAATATGGACAAGGGTAAGGGAGCTGCGATTGAGTCCTCGGGTGGTATGAAAGAGTTCTGCAAATGGACTGAGAACATGGATGCAAGACTTTTGCATTCTATGATTGAGGAGAATCGTTTGGGTAATAGGGTTGATGGCAGTTGGACAACCCAAGCATACAATAACATGGTTCAATACCTTCATAACTCTGGTTATGTTTATGTTAGTAAAGCTAATGTAAAAAATCATCAAAAGGTATTGAAAGACAGATGGCATGATGTTCATGACCTCTTTAGTGGATTGAGTGGTTTTGCTTGGAACGTCGTCACTATGAGGTTTGAGCTGAAGACGAAGTCTGGGTTGACCTCATTCGGGTATTTGTTAAACATTTAGATTTGGTGGATTCTTAAAATCCATAAGTTCAACCACTAACTATTTCATGTACGTTGTTTCAATCGAGGCCAGCTACATCAAAGTGGAGAGTTACCAACATAAGACATTATGATTTAATGGTGGAGTTATGGGCTTCTGATAGAGCTACTGGGAGTGGTGTTCGGATCGCTCGTCAAACACATCGTCAGCGGGTTGCGCCTCGTGTTAGTGTTGATTTGAATCAGAACATTAAGTACATTCCAGGACAACCTGACTGGACGGGGTATAGAGACCCAACTCCACCATCACCTCCTCCATCTGTAGATGAATATAGTCCAAGGAGCACTCAATCTGTGTCTTCCCTTCCATCCGGTGGAACTTCATCCTCAAGAGGCTCCAAAAGGAAGGCACCTATGGTCGATGTCGTTGACGCTCATATTGAAAAGTTGATAACCAGCCTGGACGGTTTCACAAATGCCCTTACCTCTTCAAATGTGCATTTCGGGATNATTTCTAATGCAGCCGTAGAACAAGTCTCAACGATGAAAGAAAGGAATGAAATTCTTCGTCGCACCCCGAACTACACATATACAGAAGCTGACATTTATGAAATGTTGAGTGGTATGAACATTTCTGATGAATCTTTGCTTGACTAATGTTATGACTTCTTGTGTGGAAACCCCACATGTACGAAGAGGTTNATGAGACTTNCACCATACAAGCGGTGGAACAAATTATGTAAAATGATCTCGGNCGGTGACATTTAGNATGTCTTATCTAACTNTACTTGTATTTATATTATATTTTCAGATGTACATGTAATGTAATTATNACTTGGTTTTCATCAATCCACTATTTCATGTTATNGTTATGGCTTCAATNTAATGNTTTGTCTTTGTTTGTTGTTATTTTTANTATTCCATAATTTCTTANCATTTACCTTGTTATTGTTTTCATTAATTGTTTTGTTGAAGAAATTGTGAAATGGCCTCATCATCAACGAAATGGACTAAAAAAAGTCGTAAGGGAAAAGAAGCCGTAACNGAGGCANAAGATGCAGCCTATGTCAGACCATNTGTTGCAGAACAATTAGATCAACGTCGTTTCTTCAGTCANANCCATCAGATGAAAAACTATGCAGCTGAGTTCTCCACAAGGAATATTGTCGTTCCTAAAATAATGAATTTCGAATCATTTGTCGATTCAGGGTTATTTTTCCAACATCATCTTATATTTCAAGGGATGGTCAAATTTCTTACACTGTAGGCACCGTTTTATCCTGATTTAATCAAATTATTTTATTCAAATCTGAAGGTTTCTGCAAATGGATATTTGCTTAGTGAGGTCTACAAGAGAAGAATCAGATTGAAACTTGTCAATTGGTTGAATATTATTAATATGAAGTATGAGGGTCTAAAGTTGTCTTATTCGATTATCCCAAAAGACTTTCCCTATGATCGGGGGATGGCATTAGGTACTATGGTTAGACCGGAAATGCAGTGTCAACGTGTTAAAACAGTTGGTTCTTTGAATATTAATGATAGACTTCTACATTATGTTATTGTGCACATGTTGACTCCCCGGCCTAGAAATTTTGCAAGGTTGTTGCAGGAGGATATCTTTATGATTGGGTGCTTAAAAATAATATAGCTATCAATTGTCCTCATCACATCATGCAACATATGCTTAAATGCAAGGACAGTGACACACCCCTAGCATATGTTGTATTGATCACCCAAATCATGCAATATTGTGGAGTACATGTTGATGTCGATGCCGACACTCATATTGGGACCATACATCATTTTTCAATTAATCCTTTGAAGAGGTTGAATATTGTTAATGTCAACGGTGTTTCGCAACATGAAGTCGGCGATGAAGAAGAAGACCAATCACAACATCATGACAACCCTGTGCAACCTCTTCCAGATCTTTCAAATTCTAATATGATGACTCAAATATGAGAGGGGTACAAGACTTACAACACAGAATGCAGGGTATGGAACAAATGCAGGTGCAGGTTCAACGTATTGAAGATAACTTGGCAAGCCTATCTCTCGACATGAACCGATAATTTGCTCACCTGAATCAAAATGTTAACTTAATTCTTCATCATTTAGATGATTAAGTTCCTGTATTACATGACTTTTTTTTGCTGTACTTTACTTCTATGATTGAGTTTTTTCATTACCTATATATGAATTGTACTTGCTTTAACATCACTTTTCACACTTTTATTTATTGTCAACTTATTGAAGTATAAAACAGATGAATCCACGAATAATTGATAAATTGGAACGAATAATTACTCAAACAACAAGACTATATGGGGCTCTTGAACGACAAGATCAGGCCATGGAGCGTCGAAATGAATTGTTGCATCAAAATGAATGGTTAAGGGCTAGGAATCAATCATTAAATCCAACTTCGGAACAAATTCATAGCTTATTACGGCCTATGAACATTCAAGATGACAATTTATTGAGACAGTGTTTTGACTTTCTATCTTCACATTCATTCTATACAAGACATTTAATAGGGATGCCGACACAGTATTGTTTCAATACATTGCTTAGATACCTCCGTGAAGCAATTTCATGATGATCTATTACAAATATATTTGTATGTTATTATGTTTGCACTTTTTATTTTATGTAATGGACAATTATAACTTGGGTTAATTATCGGTTGTCTTCAAAATTAATAAATTTCACTCCCTTAACAAATAAATTCATACTACTTGGAACTAAATTATATTACAAACAAATATTTCATTTAAAAAAAATTCATTTCAGTAAATTATAATTTCATTAAATTTTTAAAATTATTTTTAATAATTATTCTAAATTTTTAACTCTTAAACATTTTTACAATTAAATATAACATTAACAAATATCATTTTATATTATTTTAATAACTAGGAACATTTTGATAATCTTTAATTTTTACCAATTAAATAAATTTTTAAAACTGTCACATCAATCAAATCGTACATTAATTCTCACAATAAAATTAAATTTTAATAATTAAATTTTTTATTTAAAGGATAAAGTTAGAAAATAAATAAACACTAAAAAAAGAATCTCTTTATATGTATAAGTGAAAACGCATGTGATACGTTCAAGTGTGTTTATTTTTTTTTATGATAATAAAAAAAAATTATTTTTATTAGTATTATCATTATGAAATTAAAATTATAAATAATTTTTATCATTTTATTGTAAATAGTTTTTTATTTATTTTATTGATAACTATAATTAAAAAATGATTAAGTTTATAAAAATAGTTCAATTAAAAAAATGGATAAATTTAAAGAAAAGTAAAATAATTATTTTAATTTAAAAAAAAATATTTAAAGAGGAAATTTGAAAAACAAATATGAACAACAACAAAAAATCTCTTTATATAATTGAAGTAAAGGAAGATGTTGTCACGCTGATTTGTCCGTATTTTATATATATATATATATATATATATATATATATATATATATATATTTGTATTATAAATTAATTATATATGTAAGTTAATTAAGTTTATAACATCCTAATTTAGTAGTTTTAATAAGAGAACCATCACACATTCAATAAGAACCATTAACTCAAGAGAAAATATAAGATACTATTACAATTATTTAAACGTAACTATAACACCAAAATATATGTATATAAGATCTTACATTACTAAGAGTTTTATTACACTCATTTACAAGTGCAATACTAAAGTTTTACCCAAACATATTAATACACATAAATTAAATTCTTACTTTATACTTTCGTACCATATTCAGCTTGTACTTGGTCAAAGAAAATATCTTTATTTGTTTATATCATTAAGGTGATCATAGCAAATAAGAGAGCAAACAAACAAACAAACAAGACAGAAGGGTAAACTAATTTACCAAAAAAGCATTCATACAACAAAAATATAGATGTTAACACATATAAAAAGTTATATCAATCAATCCTAAGGCATACAATCATTCATTCTAAACTTAACCATCTGGATACAAGTATTGATGTCAAATTCTGACGAGTTATACACTTATGGTGGCATCTACTGCTCTGTAGAGTCATCGTCAATGAGTTTCACCCTACTACACGCAATGTTAGTCTGTTAATGCCTTAGGTCAAGGTAAAACCCTTAAAGTAGAACCTCCTGCTCCTTTCATCACATACCACACCCTTTTCTACTTGAGATTGGATGGTTATTATAGCTTTAAGATAACCCAATTTCATCAATACATACACTATTATAACACCACCAATCCTCCTTGGAATAATACCAATCATTCACATATCATGTTCTAAACCAATAATTCTTTTAAAATTCACATAATCACACACATTAAACTCACCATAAGAGATATATACAAATTTAGTCAAAATTCTAGTATTTTTGCTTAGTCACAAGATTTGCTTGTTCAACGAATAGTGTCTGACAACACACTCGTTTAGACAACACACTCGTTCAGACACCAAATATGTTATTTCACTGAGTAATGCCTAAAATCACACTCATTCAACGGTCAAATAGCTTGCTTAGCGAAAATACCATTGAAACTTACAGATTTAAATTCTCCCAAAAGTCGTCCAACGAGAATATTATCGCCCAACAATTGTCAAGTTAGTGAATTATCTGATTTTGGTTTGGTCCAACAATATTTTTCTCACCTAACGACCACTAAGTCAGTAGCTCTCTAACTTTGACTTTGCCTAGCAAGTATATGCTTGCCTAACGAGTCTGCATAATTCTGTAGAATAAAATTCTATAGATTTATACTATTGTAGTCTTGTAAAAGCAGTTTAACACAACCATAGATGTCAAATCAACCAACAATCAGAATATACACAATTCAATGACTTGATTCACCTTAAATAAAATTCCAACCATTAATAAGTATGAAAATAACATGTTTTCAGACTTATTAATTAGCTCAAATTTTTATTTATTCATGAAATAATATGTTTCCTCACAGAAAAAGTTGTAATTAGAAATAGGAAAGTGTGTAGTAAATTGTACAGGAATTTATACATCAAAATATAGTGTTGTCAGACGTTTCTCGTTAAGCCAGCATTAAATCGCTCAGCTGAAAAGAGTTTAATTCGATAAGCGCACCAACACAACTCGCTGAGCGAATAAAGGGCAATTAAAGATATGTAGTTGAATATTCGCTTAGCGCATGGGAGTTGTGCGCTTAGCGAATTAGTTACTTTCAATTGGCTTTTTAAGTGGAAAATAGGCAAAAAGTAAAACTCCTGACAGAAGTTCCGGATAGAGGAAAGAAACAAAAACATCTCAAGAACTTCATGAGACTACTTCAAGTTATCAAGACACCTTTTTTGTAAGGGATTGCTTCAAATGTGTACGTTCTAGATGACTAGTAGTAGTTAAATTTCTCTTTTGTTGGGATTGAATGTAATGAACTTATTGTGATGTAATATTCCTGTTCAATATATCGTTGTTCATTCATATGCTCTTTCTTGAATTTACTATCATTGTATGGAAATATAATGTTATTTGAATGGCTCTAATTACTGGAAAGTAACTTTGAACATGGACATAGATACAACACCTAAGTGATTTGGAATCTAGGGATAGACTCAATAACTTGGTCATTCTTAGCATCGAACTTAATACAAATTGTATGTTAAATTGACTAAGGGATTAACATTTTGATATATTAATTTAGAACTAGTTGCTAAGGGATTAAGACT
Source organism: Vigna radiata var. radiata (assembly GCF_000741045.1). Taxonomy (NCBI): domain Eukaryota; kingdom Viridiplantae; phylum Streptophyta; class Magnoliopsida; order Fabales; family Fabaceae; genus Vigna; species Vigna radiata. The sequence goes on along the minus strand of NW_014543248.1, from coordinate 159,163 downwards.
AGTATGCCTTGATGTGAATGTTTGAATGAAATAATGAAATATTGAGCAGAGTTTTATATTCATCTGATTCATGAAACTCAATTCCAACAAAGTTTCTTTTAAATATAAATTCCTGGCACACCAATCATTTGATAAAATACCAAAAAGAGTTTCTTGTGTTGTTTTGTGCATTTTGATGTTTAATTAAGTTATAAAAAGAAGAATGGTCATGTGTTGCACAAGTCCCTTGGGAGAGAACGATATTTATCACTTGCTACGCTGCGACCGGTGCACTTGCTGTTGGTTTTGCAGCCAACGACCATCGAACATATCAACATTCCAACATCCAATCATCAAAGACGATTACAAACTACTAGCTAAAATCAACAGGTCATAATTCATCAGATAATTCAATTTCACTAATCAACTACCATACAAGCCTACAATAATCAATTATAAGTTGTCTATCAATTAAAATCGAATTAATTAGCTTCCTTTAACTTTTAAAGGATCAAACTCCTCTAAGAGTGTTAAGACAACTCCAACGACTCAAGAAATTATATATGCTCCTATAAGTCAGAAAAACATGATCAAGACATACCTTTAGTAGTATTGATCAACAGAGTGTCTTATAAAAGACTCAGATGACACATGCAAAGAACCATAACTCATATGTATAGAAAAATGCACAAACTAGAGAAAAGAACAAAAACTAACTTACTTTTTTGTAAGAACTAATCGGACAGATTTGAAGATCTCGCCTCAGTAATTACTCACGCGTTCTCTGATATTTAAATAGATAAACTATGGTTTAGAAAACTGAGAGAGATAGTTCTTTAGAGAACCATTTCTAGAGAGATAATATGTTTCTTAAACTTTTAATATTAAAATAAGTGAATAAATTATTTAGATCAAACTATCACATCTAGTACACTATTTACACAATTTTTTTATACTATTCATATATATATATATATAATTATTTGATTAACTTAAACTATCTGTTTCAAAATTAACTTTTAAAAGTTTATTTATTTAGGAACCATAGATATGCTTTTCCAAAAAAACTTTTTATTTTTAAGATAAGTACATTGGATAAACAAAATAATAAAAATTATAAATACTTTTTTATTTTAAAAAAACTTTTTTTTTAAATTGAGTTCAAATAAACTCAACCTTTTTCTCATTATTTTTACTTGTAACTATCATTTAGTAAAAAAATTTAATTAAAATAATAATGATGATTGAATTTGAAAAATTATTTACTTTAAGCGAGTGAAAGATAACTTTGAGAATTGAAAATATTTTAGCATGTATTTTATTTTAAATTTAAAATACATTTTAAAATCTTACAGAAATATTATTCAATAATTTATGTCAAATAGACTAAACTATATATTCTTAACGTAAGAAGGGTACCATGTAATTCTGGAATCTCTCAAAATTTGCAATTACTTACGAATAATTTTTTTAAGTAGTTTATTAACAAATTTATATTTCAAGCTAAAAAAAATAAAAACATTGTATTTCCACCTTATGTCTTTTAAGAAAATGCAAGTCAAATTTCATTAATAACGACACTGAGGAGGAGAGAAAGAGAACTTATTTTTAAACATTTAAATCAATTAGTATTACGATAACTAACAAGTGAAATTACATATCTCTTAAAACTTTTAAAAATAAAATAATAATAAGTTAGTGTGCAGTTATTTCTAACATACAAAAATAGTTTAGGTTATTTGTTTATTATTTTAAAATACCACTACGAATGAAATAAAAATGTGAAATGTATATATAAAATGAATAATATGAAATCATAATTTAATTTGTTCTATAACTTTTTATAATTTATCTACTCATAAAACAATTTGTGTGAAATTGGTCCTAAAATTTGTTCTATTCATTTTTTTTTTGGTGAAATAGGAATGAATATCTTTTTCGGTGGTTTAATCTCAACTCTCAAAAATTTTCCGACATTATGTGAATAACGAAAACGTTTGTTTAACAATGTTTTTTTTTGCCAATTATTTGACAACGCTACGTGACATATGTTTGTTTGCTGGTTTTTAAGAAGAAGAAAAAAAACGCTGAAATTCTATGGCGAGAGTAATTTTGGAAACTTGAAAATATGAAATTTGGTTTTCGCGCTTTCACGTTTCATCCTTTATTCAGTTTCGCGTTTTCATCTCTCCCAAACACTCGTCTCGCTTGGTCTCCTCTATGTTGTCGTCTTTGTCTATTGCTTACCTCTCTCTCGCGTTGTGTCCTATCTCTTCATTGACGTCCTTCTCGCTTGTTTTAGTAAGTAAAAGCTGGCGAACCCTACCCTTGTTTTGGAGCATTGTTTGTTTTCATGTTCTGTCAACCCTAACCGTCTTCTCTCCACCATTGTTTTTTGTTTATCATATAAGTGCAGGTTTAATGGCAGCGCAAAACCCAAAAGTAAGATGAAGTTTTGAGTTTTTTTGTTAGTGTATTTTTTTATTCTCGCATTGTTAAATAATAATGTTTTTTTATTTTTTTTTAGTGGCGGCTTCGAATCTCCATGAATTCATCAATCATTGTTCAAATGAATCGCTTACTCAGAGAAGTTCATGTACATCGCATTAGGATGACACCATTTAGGTGGTGTTTGCATGTACTTAGCCCTTTGGAGGTTAATTTGGAATTATTGAAGGTGATGGTATGTCGATGGACTGGTCATGATAATCAACAACAAAGTTCTTCTACAACATTAGATGATGTCATTAAACGCATTGAACAACTCCAGACCTTCATTGTACAAGATTTGACGTCCTGGAATCACGAGTTGGGAACATTGAGGAGCAACTGCAACACTCACGCACACCCTTAGACAACGAACCTCGTAGTTAGAATTTGTTGTTTACATGTATTTACTTTGATTAGGAAATTTTATGCATTACTGCCTTGGTACTTCAACATTGCACTCCTCTTAATACTCAAATTCTACTTTTATGTAACTTTTATTGAACTCAAATTCTACTCAAATTGAACTCTTCTTTAAATTTGGAACTTTTATGCATTATACTATTTTTAATAGTCAAAATTTGAATATGTTAAATAGTCAGATAACCGCGTATTTAACGGACACTTAAACAATAAATTCAACTCAAAATCACTACACTTGTGTGAAAAAACACTGCAATTGAACCGTGATCACCCAGGTTACCACAGGTGGTTCCTTCAGCTCAATTAGTTGTCCAAAACTGAAAATTAACTCGCGTAATCGTTTACCAACCTCTAGTAAACGATTACAAGGTTCTTTTTGGGTGCACTGGTCTAAGAACTTCACCTAAGTGGCTGACCTCATCAAAAATGGTCCCCTACACCATGATGGGATCCCCCAAACATGACCTCCAAGCAGAAAAGCACACCTAAACAACAAATTCAACTGAAAAGCACTGCACTTATGTGAAAAAACACTGCAATTGAACTGTGGTCACCCAGGTTACCACATATGGTTCCTTATGTTCAATTAGTTGTCCAAAACTGAAAATTAACTCGCGTAATCGTTTACCAGCCTCTGTGATGGAGGACCATCCAAGCTCAACATAGGACCTTTAGCAAGAGCCATGTCTAGAAGAATCCAAGAGGAAGAGGGAGCACTCACTACCTTACTCTTATAGAGTATTACTTACTAATGCTCTTTCTCTTTACTAAATACTTTTACATTGTTTTATAGGACATTAATAAAGGAAAGAAAGTAGGCCTATGCATCTTAGAAAGGCTGTCAAGCAAGAAAAGTCAAAGAAGCAAAGAAAGTGGCTGGCGCTCAAGCGCCCACTAGGTGCCGCTCAAGCGCCAGCAAGTCAGACTTCATCTTCTTCATCGATCTGTTGAGCTGGCAGCTGTAGCTTGCACCCCAAGCTTCCCAAGCTGTGTAGCTTCTCCAACACGCCTCTTTTACACCTCTAGTAGCTTGCTAGGCACGTTTTAAAGTCCTCTCTTCATCTATAAAAGGGAGACTCATATCATTGTAAATTCAACTTTGAATTGATAAGGAAATGCTGTTGAGATTTCTCCGGACCTTGTTTCAGCGTTCAAACTTACTTGTGTCTGTTTTTCACTCCCTCATCTAGCTTCCTTCCCTTTTGGAAGGCTTTCGGAGCTTGAGATACCTTACACATTCATCACACCTTCACGAAACCAAACATCAAACACTTGATGCGCACCTCATCCTTCCATCGACTTCATCATTTTCGCTACATATTCTGATTGAAGTGGTTGTTCGTGCTTGAAGTATGGAGCTGCTTCCATCATTTAGCATCAAAAGCCAGACGTTCTTGCGGTGCTTCAAGAGGTAAGTGCTCTTTTCCTTCCATTACTCTGTTTTCTGAGTTGTTTTGCTCTTTTGTACTGTTACATTGAAATTCTGATTTGATTTCGTGTTTGAGTGAATACCTCCATTCGTTCACTGTTCTTTAGCTGTTTTTCTTCATTTTAGTCGGTGCTTCTTCTTGAATTTTCGTTCAATTCAGCTTAATAATCATTCTAAGTTTGTCTCGTTCATGTGCACCTCTACTGGATTGCTTTTACTATTCATTTCGTTATCCATTCCAGCTTTCAATTTTTTTCGTTTTTCATTGAGTCAAGTGTGTTGCTAGCTATATGTTGATCATGAAAAGCAATGGCATCATGTCCAACTTTGATCATTTGAGCTGACAGCTTTGCACACTGATTTTCGTCCAAAATCTTGCAAAAAATTGAGTTTTCGGGTTTAATGTGGTGAAATCTGTTCTAGTCCAGATTTTTGGTGTTTTAAGCTTTGGCTGAGATTGTTTTCTATATTGCAACGTGTCTCAAGTGATTGCAATCCATAATCATCACAAAATTGCAACATGTGTGGTTGAGTTCATTCAACTCTAATTTCCGATTCTGCATCTTGATTCATTTATGCCTTCATCATGTGCATACTCTTTTTATCCAGATTCATTGTTTTTAATACTTGAGACAAGTTTATGTGATGCATTTATACATGTTTCAAGTGTTAAGAATCAGAATTCATCAATAAATCACAAAAAGAGCAGTTGAGTTGATCACAATTCTGTTTAATCCAAACTGTCACAGTTTTGCAGCTTGGCACCGTGTTGTAGTGTTCCTTGCTTGTGTCTTAGGTCAATTTAACATATGCTAGTTCTTATATTCCAGCTAGATCTAGAGCTAGTTCTTGCAGTCTTGATTAATTTTTGATCCAGCCAGCTTTGATTCTATGCAATTTTTCAAAATCTGATGCAAATTTCATGTACTTTCCTGCATTTTCAGCAACTCTTATAGTGATTTGGTGCTTTTGTGTGTTTCTGTGCATTGTGATTGTTGATGCAAGTGTATTTCATCATTTGAAACTTGTTGCAATTGTTGTTTTGATACATTGTCATCAAATCTGTAAAATCAGTTTGATTTCCCATTTTTGCTTGAAATTTGGAACTTAACCAGTCAAATTGTGATTTAGTGGATTTTGGCATAGTTTGATTGTTTCCACACATATATTTGGAGCATCAAAGTTGATCTTTACTATGCATTTGGTCAATTTTGAACAAATCTGAAAAACCATGTTCCAAACCATCAAAGTTGCTTGAAAATAGGAAGTACACCACTGATTTTCGGCTGTCACTTGTTTCTTTGCTGTTTAAGTGCTTGAACACATTCAATTTGATGAAATAAGTTTGCTTGAAGTCTCAATCGAACCTTAGATACATTACCACTCATTTCCACCACTGCTATACCAATTTTTCAGCAATTCTAGTACAGAATTTTCTTCATTTGGCTTGCTGTTTGCAATTTATCAAGCACTAAAATTCATTTCTCGATTGGCAAAAGCTAGTTTCAAGTTTCCACATGCAATGATATGATTAAAGAAGTGTAAAACATCAAGAAAAAGCAAAAGAAAACTAAGCAATCCAGTTTTGACCATCAAAACCGAAGATACCAGAAATTCTGCACTTCATTGAGGACTTTTATCAAACAGTTTCATCTTTTCATCCAGCACTTGTAGTTCATCCAGTTTTTGAATTTTTCTTGATTTTTTAATCTGTTCTAGATCATTTGCTAGGTTCCTTTTGTGTTCTTCCTTTTATTCCAGCCTTTATATAACTTGAATTCATCATTTTTTGGCTTCCAACTATGCTTAGCAATATGTTTTTGGCTAAATAATTTTGGTGCAGCAGATCTTGTGTTCTTCACTAGTTTTTGTGATTGGCAGTGGTCCTGTGACGCATTGGTGAGGTGCTCAAGGTCCAGAAACCTTTCTCCAAGAGGGTGGCATCCTAGGAAGTTGAGAGATTGCAGAATTGGTCACGGAAGTTGTTCTCACAGCTGCAGAATTGCTTCGGAAATCAGCAGCATTTCTTCACCCTTGCACCAATATTTTCAACCACTTTGGATACAGATTTGGTAGCTTATCATTGTATACCAATTGTAGCTCATTTTTATCAGTTTTACAGCCTTGTATCACGGAACCTTTGAGGTTTAAATTTTCATTACATTTGCAACTTAAAGTGACTTGGGAAAATGCTTTTCAAGCAATTCCAAGTGCACCATTCAACATTGTAATAGTATAGCTTCCACATCTTAGTGTAAAAGTGTGTCAAGGGGCTCCAAGTGTCACTTGCACTTTCACTTAGGGTCGTTTTTCATTTTCTCTTCCATTGCCATTACTTTACTTTAATTTGCTTGATTGACTTTTATGTTTTAAGTCTTTGTGATACTTAGGAGCACGTTTCATATAGATAAACCTTCGTTTGGTTTCTAGGAGCATAGCATTGTTGCATTCAAAAAGGTTTTGAAAGACTTCTATCTAGAAACTTGGGTAAGAAACGTCAGGAGACATTCTGGCTAAGGAAGGACAAGGTTTTTAAGCTTGTCCATTGTGACTCACCTCTCCTTCCTGGGAGCGATTCGGTTTCTTCACCTTTAGAATCTCTCTAAAAGTCATTCACCAAAAACAAACAAATAATCTTTCAAAAGTTTTGACTCAATACTTGTGCAAGGCTTTCAAACACTTGTGAAAACACTTTCTCTACTTCACAAGCATGAGTCACTCTAGTGTTCAAGGAAACATAAATCATGATCAGGCAAACATGGAGTTGAGAGAAGAACTCAATAGAACCAAGCCTGAGTTGCATGAACTTAGACAGGTGGTAGCCAACCTCACTCTCAATCAAAGAGGACACACACAAGGAGATCACTCTCATAGGCAAAACAATGATCGAGATGATCATTCACAATATATTGATCACAATAGCTGTCATCCTCATGATCACTATCAACGCACCCCTAGGCGTCATCATAACCATAGAGACCATCATGTAGAACCCAAGCTTGACCTTCCCCCCTTCTATGGTAGAGATAATGTGGAAGAATACTTTGAGTGGGAGATGAAGATTGAACAAATCTTTGAGTGTTACCATATAAATGATAGGAGGAGAGTGACCTTAGCCACCTTGACCTTCCAAGGTGCAGCCCTCTATTGGTGGACATTCATCATAAGAGATCAAAAGATGCATGGAAACTACACGATCCAATACTGGAATGAGTTGAAAGCAGCCTTACATAGAAGACATGTCCCGGCCTATTATGCTAGAGAAGTCATGGACAAGCTCCATCGACTTCCACAAAGAAACATGAGTGTTGAGGAATATCGGCAAAAATTGGAATTAGTCATGTTGTAAGCTGGGATAAAAGAAGAGGAAAGATTCACCAAAGCTAGGTTCCAGAGTGGATTAAACTATGAGATTAGAGATAAGGTAGAACTCTTACCTTACTTAGATCTAAATGACTTTGTCTAGCTATGAGTAAGAGTGGAAGAACAAAACAGGAGAAAGGCTTCAACAAAGAGATCCTACCCTACCACATTTTCATATAGGAGAGATCTTAAGAGGGATGATAGTTTTCCAAGATATGAAGAGTCAAGAGAGAGAGAGCGAGAACAAGATAAGGATGAGATCAAAAGCAAGGATAGAGAGCTAAGAAAAGATAAAGAAAGATCTAAAGGAAAAGAACAAAGGACTCCAAGAGAGCAAAATCGAGATACCAAGGGTAGGGAGACTAGATGTTTCAAATGTGGAGCAAGAGGACACTATTCAACTAAGTGTCATTTCAAAAAGTCAACCTATATCCTTGAGCATGAGAGTCATAATGAGGTATCAACCTCCAGCGAATATGAGTTGTCCTCATCTGAATAGGAACATGAAGCTCCACCTAGTGATGGAGATCTTCTTATGGTTAGGAGACTCCTTGAAGCAAAGCATGTTGAGTTAGAACAAACTCAACGAGAAAACCTATTCCACACATGCTGCAGAGTTGTTGATAAAACTTGTTCTATGATTGTGGATAGTGGTTCTTGTTGTAGCTCTAGAATGGTGGAAAAGCTAGGCTTAACTCCTACTCCTCATCCTAACCCTTACAAACTTCAATGGATAAAAGAGGATGAATGAATAGTTGTTAAGGAACAAGTAAGTGTACCCATTTCCATTGGCAAGTATGAAGATCAAATCATTTGTGATATTGTTCCAATAGAAGCGGGCCACCTATTACTTGGGCGACCTTCGCAATTTGACAAACAAGCTTTGCATGATGGTGTCACAAACAAGATCACCATCCAATACAAAGGCAAAAAGATTATCTTGAGCCCTCTTACACCATCACAAGTGCGAGAGGATCAAATAATACTTAAGAAAAAGTTGGATGGCGAGAGAAAGCTCAAAAATATAAAAGCTTCCAAAGAGAAGAATTTTAGTTTGGTAGAAAGTGCCTCAACCAATGAATTTGTCCAAACAAAGAATTTTAAAAATCTTTTTCTTGGACAACCTTACTTTCTTCTCTATTGCAAAGAGGCACTTGTTTCCATAAATCATCCACTTGATTCTCTTCCAAAGGGGTTACAAAAGCTTTTGAAAGAATTTGATGATTTATTTCCTAAAGAGTTCCAAGTGGTTTACCACCTCTTAGAGGAATTGAACATCAAATTGATTTGATTCCTGGAGCTAGCCTTCCCAATAGGCCAGCTTATAGGACTAACCCTATAGAAACCAAAGAGATAGAGAAGCAAGTCCATGATTTATTGGAAAAGGGGTGGATACAAAAAAGCCTTAGCCCTTGTACGGTGCCAGTGTTGTTAGTCCCAAAGAAAGATGGATCTTAGAGAATGTGTACAGATTATAGGGCTATCAACAACATTACAGTCAAGTACAGGCACCCTATTCCTCGATTTGATGACATGTTAGATGAGTTACATGGAGCAAACATGTTCACCAAAATTGATCTTAAAAGTGGATATCATCAAATAGAATTAAGGAAGGAGATGAATGGAAAACCGCTTTTAAGACCAAATTTGGCCTCTATGAATGGTTAGTCATGCCTTTTGGCTTAACCAATGCTCCTAGTACCTTCATGCGCCTAATGAATCATGTCCTTCAGGAATACATAGGCAGCTTTGTTGTAGTCCACTTTGATGACATCCTAATCTATAGCGAAGGTCTTAAAGAACATCTTCACCATGTGAGGAAAGTTTTGATTTTACTTAGACAACACCACTTATTTTCCAACTTTGACAAATGTACCTTTTGTCAAGAGAGTGTCATTTTTCTGGGATTTAAAGTTGGGATCGAAGGTGTACATGTTGATGCTACCAAAATCACAGCTATCCAAGAGTGGCATGTCTTGAAAACAGTAGGGGAAGTAAGAAGTTTTCTAGGTCTAGCAGGTTTCTATAAACGATTTGTAGAAAATTTCTCTACTATTATTGCTCCCCTAAATGAACTTTTAAAGAAATATGTACCATTCAAATGGGATGAAAAACAAAGTTTAGCCTTTGAGACCTTAAAGCATAAGTTAACACATGCATCCATTCTACGTTTACCAGACTTTTCCAAAGCTTTTCAAGTAGAATGTGATGCATATGGGGTAGGAATAGGAGTTGTTCTTATACAAGAAGGTCACCCCATAGCATATTTTAGTGAAACACTTAGGGGACCTACATTAAACTATCCTACCTATGACAAAGAACTATATGCCCATATTCGAGCATTGAAAACTTGGGAGCATTACTTGGTGTCTAGAGAATTTATTATCAATACTGACCATGAATCTCTCAAGTATATTAAAGGGCAAGGAAAACTGAACAAGAGACATTCAAAGTGGATAGAATACCTCGAGCAGTTTCCATATGTCATCAAACATAAAAAGGGGAGTACTAATGTTGTTGCGGATGCTTTATCTAGACGTCATGCATTATTAATTACTCTAGGATCACAAATATTAGGTTTTGATGACATCAAACAACTTTATGAAACTGATCCTACATTTGCCTCCACTTATGCATCTTGTCTTAAGAAGCCATTCAATGGATTCTATATTTCTAAGGGGTATCTTTTTAACAAAGGAAAACTATGTATACCCCAAGGATCCATTCGAAAGCTTCTTATCAAGGAAAGTCATGGAGGAGGACTCATGGGCCATCATGGAGTTGATAAAACTCTACACACTTTAAAATGCAAATTTTATTGGCCACACATGAGAGTAGATGTCCAACAGCATTGTTCTAGTTGCATAGCTTGTTTACAAGCTAAATCTAAAGTCATGCCTCATGGACTCTACCTTCCTCTTCCCATATCTAGCACCCCTTGGGAGGACATTAGTATGGACTTTATCCTAGGACTACCAAGAACTCAAAAGGGGTTTGATTCAATCTTTGTAGTGGTTGATAAATTTAGTATAATGGCTCATTTCATACCTTGCCACAAAGTAGATGATGCTAACTTTATAGCAAGACTCTTCTTCAAAGAAGTAGTCAAATTACATGGCTTACCCAAAACTATATATTCTGATAAAGATATTATGTTCCTTAGCTATTTTTGGAAAACACTTTGGGCCAAGCTAGGAACTAAACTACTATTTTCTACTACATGTCACCCACAAATTGATGGGCAAACAGAAGTAGCAAATAGGTCTCTATCCACTCTTTTAAAGTTAATATTAAAGGGTAATGTTAAAAATTGGGATGATCATCTACCTCATATAGAGTTTTCTTATAATAGATTAGTTCATAAGACTACTAAACTTTCTCCTTTTGAGGTTATTTATGGTTTTAACCCTCTCACACCTCTTGATTTACTTCCTTATCCAGAATCGTCTTCTTTTCTTCATAAAGAAGGTCTTTCTAAAGCGGAATTTATCAAAAATTTGCATGAAAAGGTTAAGACACATATTGAAAAACAAACTCAAAAATATTCTGAAAACAACAACAAAGGGAGAAATCAAGTAATTCTTAAAGAGGGAGATTTGGTTTGGCTTCACTTAAGAAAGGATAGATTTCCTTCTCAACGTAAACCCAAATTAAGCCCAAGCGGTGATGGTCCTTTCAAAGTGGTCAAGAAAATCAATGATAATGCATATCAATTAGACCTTCCTGAAAGTTATGGTGTCAGTCCTACTTTTAACATTTGTGACTTAATACCTTTCACACAAGATGCCCAACAGGATTGCCCAGATCTGAGGACAAATCTTTTTCAAGAGGGAGGGACTGATGGAGGACCATCCAAGCTCAACATAGGACCTTTAACAAAAGTCATGTCTAGAAGAATCCAAGAGGAAGAAGGAGCACTCACTACCTTACTCTTATGGAGTATTACTTGTTAATCCTCTTTCTCTTTACTAAATACTTTTACATTGTTTTGTAGGACATTAATAAAGGAGAGAAAGCATGCCTATGCATCTTAGAAAGGCTACCAAGCAAGAAAAGTCAAAGAAGCAAAAAAAGTGGCTGGCGCTCAAGCGCCAACAAGTCAAACTTCATCTTCTTCATCGATCTGTTGAGTTGGCAGTTGTAGCTTTTATCCCAAGCTTCCCAAGCTGTGTAGCTTCTCCAGCATGCCTCTTTTACACCTCTAGTTGCTTGCTAGGCTAGTTTTACAGTCCTCTCTTCATCTATAAAAGGGAGACTCATATCATTGTAAATTCAACTTTGAATTGATAAGGAAATGTTGTTGAGATTTCTCCAGACCTTGTTTCAAAGTTCAAACTTACTTGTGCATGTTCTGTACTCCCTCCTCTAGCTTCCTTCCCTTTTGGAAGGCTTTCGGAGCTTGACATACCTTACACATTCATCACACCTTCACGAAACCAAACATCAAACACTTAATGCGCACCTCATCCTTCCATCAACTTCATCATTTCCGCTGCATATTCTAATTGGAGTGGTTGTTTGTGCTTGAAGTATGGAGCTGCTTCCATCACTCTGGTAAACAATTACAAGGTTGTTTTTGACTGCACTGGTCTAAGAACTTCACCTAAGTGGCTAATCTCATCAAAAGCGGTCCCCTACACCATGATGGGATCCCCAAAATATGACCTCCAAGCATAAAAGCACACCTAAACAACAAATTCAACTTAAAATCACTACACTTGTGTGAAAAAACACTGCAATTGAACTGTGGTCACCTAGGTTACCATAGGTGGTTCCTTTAGCTCAATTAGTTGTCTAAAACTGAAAATTAACTCGCGTAATCGTTTACCAGCCTCTAGTAAACGATTACAAGTTTTGGGTGCACTAGTCTAAGAACTTCACCTAACTGGTTCATCTCATAAAAAGTGGTCCCCTACACCATGATGGGATCCCCCAAACATGACCTCCAAGCATAAAAACACACCTAAACAACAAATTCAACTCAAAATCACTGCACTTGTGTGAAAAAACACTACAATTGAACTATGGTTACCCATGTTACCACAGGTGGTTCCTTCAGCTCAATTAGTTGTCCAAAACTGAAAATTAACTTGCGTAATCGTTTACCAGCCTCTGTTAAATGATTATGAGGTTCTTTTTGGGTGCATTGGTCTTAGAACTTCACCTAAGTGGCTGATCTCATCAAAAGTGGTCCCCTACACCATGATGGGATACCCAAACATGACCTCCAAGCATAAAAGCACACCTAAACAACAAATTCAACTAAAAAATCACTGCACTTGTGTGGAAAAACACTGCAATTGAACTGTGGTCACCCAGGTTGCCATAGTTGGTTCCTTCTGCTCAATTAGTTGTCCAAAACTCCAAATTAACTCGCGTAATCCTTTACCAGCCTCTTGTAAACGATTACAGGGTTGTTTTTCAGGTGCACTAGTCTAAGAACTTCACCTAAGTGGTTGATCTCATCAAAATTGGTCCCTCCACCATGATGGGATCGCCCAAACATGACCTCCAAGTATAAAAGTACACCTAAACAACAAATTCAACTCAAAATCACTACACTTGTGTGAAAAAAACACTGCAATTGAACTGTGGTCACCCAGGTTACCACAAGTGGTTCCTTCTGCTCAATTAGTTGTCCAAAACTCCAAATTAACTCGCGTAATCGTTTACCAGCCTCTTGTAAACGATTACAAGGTTGTTTTCAGGTGCATTGGTCTAAGAACTTCACCTAAGTGACTGATCTCATCAAAAGTGGTCCCTTACACCATGATGTGATCCCCCAAATATGTCCTCCAAGCATAAAAGTACACCTAAACAACAAATTCAACTCAAAATCACTACACTTGTGTGAAAAAACAGAACAATTGAACTGTGGTCACCTAGGTTACCACAGGTGGTTCTTTCAGCTCAATTATTTGTCCAAAACTAAAAGTTAACTCGCGTCATTGTTTACCAGCCTCTGGTAAACGATTACAAGGTTCTTTTTGGGTGCATTGGTCTAAGAACTTCACCTAAGTGGTTGATCTCATCAGAAGTGATCCCTTACACCATGATGGGATACCCAAACATGACCTCCAAGCATAAAAGCACACCTAAACAACAAATTCAACTCAAAATCACTGCACTGGTGTGGAAAAACACTGCAATTGAATTGTGGTCACCCAGGTTGCCACAGGTGGTTCCTTATGTTCGATTAGTTGTCCAAAACTGAAAATTAACTAGCGTAATTGTTTACCAGCCTCTTGTAAACGATTACAAGGGTGGTTTTTGCAGCATGATTATTTTTAGGGTCAAAATCTACTAGCTCATATTCTACAGCTAGGTCTAGTCAATTGGGACTTTATTAAACATTTAATTGAGCCATCCAGCTTTGATTCCACTGATTTTTCATTCTGGTGTAGTTTTTAGTGCATGCATATTTAGCAACTGCGACTTTCGTCTGTTGCATCCAACTGTTTCTATGTATGATGATGGTGTGAACAAGTTTATTTGACCATTTTAAGCTTATGTGCACTGTTGAAATGGTCATTTGCAAGCATGTATGCAGAATCACCCTTTAAACCACCAAATATTGGTTAAATTTGGAAGTGCACTAGTGATTTTCGATTGCAGTGTGTTTCTTTGTTTCTCAGTGTTTAAACACCTTCAAATTCATGATACAAAGTTGATCAAAACATCAAATTATGTGTCCAAACGTGTTTGTGCAAAGAAACTTCATAAACCATCAATTTTTCCTAAATTTGGAAGTGAACTACTGATTTTTTTACTGCATTGTGTTTCTTTGTTGTCTTAGTGCTTAAACACTTTCAAATTGATGATATAAAGTTAATTAAACCATCATTTGGGCTTTTGAAACAATGTCAATCATTTTTGGGTTTGAAAGCACATTTTCCAAACCACTTTTCTGGTGCAGCATGATCTTCAACAATTCTACTAAGTTCATCATTCCACAAACATTATTTCATTCTTCTATCACAAACATTACTACTACCTCAAAATGGCCACCTTATTCTTTAACATTTTTAAAGAAATCTACATATAAACCCCTTCAATAACGGAGGAAATTAAATTGCAATTATAAAATAAATTACTTAACGGAACCAAACATGCATCTTGTATAAATTGAACAAATTAGGTTACATTACAATCACTTGTTCATCGACATACAGAGAAACTATTACTGTCTATCATAAACCTAATACAACAATTACTCATTTTTTATTCTATGCACTACATTTCTGGTGTACGGTGTCCTAAGGGCTTGACTCTTGTAACGCCTTCGTGATCCCACCCTCACATACATCTTCAGAGGAGGTTGGTTGTTGGACATTCCTACCGGTTGGTTGTTGGACATGCCACCCGCTTGGTTGTTGGACATGCCAGCCGGGGTAAAAAAACCACTGTTCATGGATGGTTCTACACGTGGCGCACTCTACTGACCATCATCTTTTTTTATTCTTCTAGCCTTCTCGAAAGCGGACTCTGCCTCCAAGACAACAACCCTCCTTTTAAGTTCAAGTATGTTTTCTTACTCCTCTAGAACACACATAAAACTTTCTCTGCGTTTTATTTTAAGCATCTTTTTTTATGTTCTTTGCTCATCCTTCTTTTTCGTTGTTCCTCTGTCAAACATTCGTTCAAAGTACAAATATATTTGGTTGAAAAAGAGTGACAAATTGTCAATTGCAAAAACCAAAACAAAATACCCATAATGTCAAATCTCAAACTCGAAAACAAGACAAATAAAACTCAATAGGAGAAACCTATAACCCAAAAACAAAACTCAATGACGAAAATGAAGAGAAGAACGCATTTACCTTCCTCGAAGGACCAAGCTCACCCGCCGTTGCCATTTCGCACAATAAGAGAGCCACCACGGAGAAGGACGATGGAGAAGGAGAACGAGGAGGAAGAGAGAGAACGAGGAGGAAGAGAAACAATGAGCAGCAAGCACGTTGGTTGCTAATGAAACAGGGAAGGGTATTTTTGGAATCCCGAAATGTAGAAACCCTATTCAATTTCCCACTCAGTTTTTTTTTAAAAAATTAAAACGACCCAATAAAATGCTGACACGTGACGTTGTCAAATTGTTGTTAAAAACGCTTTGTCAAAATAACGGGTTCTGTGAATAATTGAGTAGACCAAATGGAAGCAGTTGTTCTCTCCACCACCACAATTTTCTTCCTACACTTCTTCAATTTATTTTTTTCCAAAAATATCCTTAAGTTAATTTTTTTTTTTACTTTTATCCTTAATTATACTTTTAACTAAAAATCCTATTTTTTTATCTCCTTCCAACGCATAACGTCCCCCTCCCCCTCTTCTCCTTCTCTTTCCCATTTTTGTCACCCACCCTCACACCCATCATCCCTCTTTTTCTTCTTTTTCCCATTTTCGTCACCCACCCTCAACCCCC